>NC_079894.1:21943155-21952055 GCF_024868665.1 Triplophysa rosa
AAGGCCTTACAAAATATGCAGGTTGTCCGGTGGTGCCCAGAATGGAACCTGGTAGTGGCAACTAGCGATGCATGGGACCCATATCCACATAATAAAGCGGGAAAACATTTGAAAGATAAGGTGACAATACAAAGAGATTATTCACGTGGAAAGAACCCAATAACGGTGTCAGTAAAGCCAACACAAACCTTTGACTTATTGAAAAATGGTAAAGATCCTATTGGGAGTAAGTGTAAGTGGGAAAGACCCATTGGGACTGATTAAGATAAGCATAATGAATGAAGTTCAAACACCAAATACTACGACTACGGCGCCACCCCATTGGCCGTAAAGAATCCAAAAAATGAGGTAATAGAGATTGATTATACTAAGTTGAAACCAGAAGACATAATAGAAAAAGCCACAGGGTATGGGGAAAACAATTTATGGCTGGAATGGATAATTACCACAGCCAGAGAACAAGGATTAGATGATTGTGTAGGGTGTGCTAACGCAAGACCAAAACTACACATTGAACCAGCTCCCTTGTATCCAGATGATACCTGGGGCTACGGGTGTATGCTCGCCTTGACACGTCAAGCATCACCACCAAATTGTACCACGTTAGCAGCAATATTTCCACCCATCTCAAATTACTCTAAAGCAGGACCATTCACACCACAGAAAGCAAACTACACGTGTTTTAACATTACACGTACATCACCAACAAGTAACCTAGGGGAAATAAGTAGTGACTGGTGTAATCAGATAGTGATAGATAAAGTGACACAAATAGGAACATGGGCTAGAGCAGGATTGTATTACTATTGTGGAGATCGTAGACTGTTTACTAGAATACCTGAGGGAGCAAGAGGATTGTGTGCTATGGTAAGGTTAGGAGCCCCGATAGCTCTGATAGGTGAAAGAGCTGTGGAAGTGGAAAGCATGAGTTCAACCACACTTGCCAGAAGACGCAGAAGACACATCCTCAGGAAGAGGGCAACAGGTTCAAGTATAGATTTATCGTTAAACAGCCCCACTTATATTGATGCCATAGGAGTCCCCAGAGGTGTACCGAATGAATATAAGTTAGCAGACCAAATAGCAACAGGATTTGAGAACGTGCCCATAGTATCAGCTTTTTTCCCTGTCACGCCCAACAAGAATGTGGATAGAATAAATTATGTACACTATAATGTGATGAGATTGGCCAATATGACTAGAGACGCAGTGGATGGCCTAGCGGAACAACTTGCCCCAACCTCACTGATGGCTGTCCAAAATCGTATGGCACTAGATATGTTGTTAGCAGAGAAAGGGGGAGTATGTTTTATGTTTGGAGATCTATGTTGTACATATATTCCCAAAAATACAGCCCCAGATGGATCAGTCACCAGAGCATTGGAAGGGTTGAAAACACTATCCAAAGAAATGAAAGAGCATTCTGGAGTAAATAACCCAATAGGAGATTGGCTAGACAAAACATTGGGAAAATGGAAGGCGGTGGTGATGTCTATAGTAGTGTCAATTGGGGTTTTCCTAGCCATATTAATTACCTGTGGATGTTGTTGTATTCCCTGTATTAGATCACTGTGCAATAGATTAATTGTTACAGCTATTGAAAAGAAGGAATCCCCACCCCCATACAGTATGCCTTTGTTGTCAAGTGATCTTGCAGAAGATGAAGGAGAAGATGATGTGTGACCTCTTATGAGGTCAAGAGAGGGAATTGTGGAAATATTATTCAGTTAAAAGAATGATTTAATTACCAATATAATCAATAAGTGTTTTCTTTCATTAAATCATTAAGCTGTGTGCTTTTAATATGTTTGCTTGCTTGCTCGAATGGAAGAATACTGCTGTGCTATAAGGAACTCACCAAGTGCTGCGTGAATAAAAACAGGATGTGGGTTAACTGACAGAACATTTAGTTCTGTTGGGAGGGCAAAATAACTGCTGACAAAGATGAATTAATCCAATGCATATGTTTTAAGTATAATCATGAGTTTTGATGTGTCTTATTGAATCATAGGATTAAGAAACAATGCTGCATAATTAAAAGCATTAGATGATTGAGTTTTTTACTGAAAGTATTTTTACATGTTGTTTTGCAATATGAAACTGTCTCTAGATGACACTTCCTCTTTATTAGCAACTGACCACACGTTGCAAAACATGTGTCGTGCAAAAAAGATGTTTTGCAGATATGCATGGTGATTGGTGCAGAAAGACCAGCACTCCTTACAAGGCAGGGGAGGAGTCAGAAGATGCGAACGACGTCACATACCAAATAAATATATGTGTTATTGAATAATTTGGGTTGTTGGCTTTTTGGAGAGAGGGGTGATTTACTGGCAACCCAAAGCTTTGTTACCCCTTTTTACATCTGATAATAAACTTCTAATCGATTTTGAAGAACGTCTCAGTGCAAATTTTTGAACATGCAGGACTGCCTCAAAAGTCCAACANTTTTGCTACAAATGCTGCAGTAAATATGGTGCAAAACACATTCACACACCTGCACCAAAAGACGTGCGTTCACAGACGAGTTTTGCACATCTGCAAACAGTATGTGAATTCATGCAATGAGAGTTGAATGCTTGTCAAATATTTTCTCACAAATTAAAGGGTTTATTCTTGCACATTGTTCTAGCACAAACACAAGAACATAACTACAAGTGCTTGAATCTGCTGCTGCGAGTCTCTGACACAAGTTCGCACACACTCTCATTTTGCACCACATATCTGTGTGATATATGGTGCAAAAGTGATTTGTGACCCTGGACAACAAAACCAGTCTTATGGGTCAATTTTTCGATTTGAAAAATTGAGATTTTTACATAATCTGAAAGCTGAATAAATAAACTTTCTATAGATATATGAGTTGTTAGAATAGGACAATATCTGGCTGAGATACAACCGTTTAAAACTCTGGAATCTGAGAGCGCAAAAAAAATATATATATTGAGAAAATTGCCTTTGAAGTTGTTAATCAGGGGCACTGTGGCTGACCATCCACTCACAAAAATAAAGTTTTTATATATTTAAGGTGGGAAATTTACAAAATATCTTCACGGAACATGATCTTTACTTAATATCCTAATGATTTTTGGCATAAAAGAAAAATCAATAATTTTGACCCACACAATGTATTTTTGTCTTTTACTAAAAATTTTCCCGTGCTACTTAAGACTGGTTTTGTGATCCAGGGTCACATTTGTGCATTTGCAGCCAAACGAGCTAGTTTTGGCGGCCAGCAGATGGCGCCCTATGGCGTTGGGGGGGAAATCAGCGAGCGAGCGAGCGAGCATCATCAGTGCTGGCGCCAAAGAAGGTATGCTCCTTGCGTTATTCTTTCTTTTTCTCTGACATCACCAATCGTAATACAGTATACTTGTTTAGTTTAAGTAAGTATATGCCGGTCAGCTACGTAACATGTTTTTTAAATTAGGCTATAGCAATTATTTCACGAAAGGTAATGTTATGTAACGGTAGCCTAAGTTACCTGCCCTGTTAAGTTAGCTAAATTCAATCGTCTTCTATTAAATTACACTATCAATTTAAAATATTTATTTTTATTTTATTTACTCTTCTGCTTTACTTTCTAGGAAAATGACAGACCAGGGTGCGTCTTCGAAGGTGAGTAAAAGTTTTGTTTTACTGTAAAGAGTAAAAGTGTGTTTTTTACTGTTGCACCTGTTGCCTGTTGGCTCTTCACTCGTTAGACTTCATCGTTCCCTTAATTACTCCACACCTGATTATGATCTCCTCGTTACGTTCTCTTTATAATTTCCTCTGTGTTTGTTGTCCAGTGTCTGTTCGTTGTAGATTTTGTCTGCCCAGACTGCCCCAGGGGTTGCTGCGGCTCTCCTGAAGAAGTTTCCTCTTTTTGTGTTTTCTCACTGGAGAGATTCCACCTTAGTCAAAGTCAAGTCTTGCTTCTTGGTATTTATATTCACCTTCCTTGTTCTTCTCGCTTCTCCTTCTGATCTGTCTTCTCCAGCAGTTTGCATCAGCGCTCCGGTCAGTGGTCATCACAGTCAGCGGTCTTCTTGAGAGAACTAACCGATTACATCTCCAGGCGCAGCTTCTCACCTCTCAGGCTACGTGGACTCTGAGTCGAGTGAGGCCACCAGACGCTTCCGCCCATCTCAGCACCGGCAGCCCATCCTCGACTCTCCGTTCGGTCTCTCTGCTTCCCTGGAGGGAGAAGCTCGCGACCTGTATTTATATTTTCCCTTGCCTTCACCTGTGACAAATAAAGACTCTGTTTTTTCCCCCGCACTTGGGTCTCCCGTGGTTCTGTCATGACAGAACGAACAGACCATTTACACGACCCAGCGGGACAGGATCCTATGCGGGTTGCGCTGCAACAACAGGGCGTCCTGCTAGGACAGCAGGCGACCCGTCTGTCCGCCGCTACCCAGGGAGTTGACGTCTTGCAGGCACAGGTGGCCGCTCTACAGCATCAGCTCGCCGAGCTCGTTCGAGAGGCTGGCCGTGCCGGGAACCCTCATCCATCCCCACCTCGCGGAGCCACGCACGAGTCGGAACCGCACGCCAACAGCCCTCCGTTGTATGATGGGGATCCTAACTCCTGTCGGGCGTTTCTGTCACAGTGTTCCTTGGTGTTCGCCCTCCAACCACGCAGGTATGCCACCGAGGAGACTCGGATTGCCTACATATTAACTCTTCTCACAGGACGGGCCCGCCAGTGGGGTATCGCTGTCTGGGAGGCTCAGGACCCTTGTTGCCGTTCCTTTCGGGAGTTCCGCTCTGAGATGACCAGCCTCTTCGACAGGTCGGCACGGGGCGATGAGGCAGCCGCTCAGCTCTCTCGGATGACTCAAGGGCGTGGCTCCATCACTGACTTCGCCATCCGGTTCAAAACCCTGGCCGCCGCGTGTGACTGGAACGCTGGGGCGCTGCGCGCACGGTTCCTCGACGGTCTTAGTCCGGCTATTGCTGATGAGATCGCGGCACTCGATCCACCCCGGGATCTGGAGGAGCTCATTAACCTGTGCTTGCGGATTGAGAGTCGCATCAATGCCCGTCGCCGGCGCAACACCTCCCCGCCTGCCTGGCGTCGTCGGGATCCTAATCGGGAGAACGGACGTGAATCTGACCGGAGCGCCGCTGCTGCACTCCAATCACCACCGGAACCCGAGCCAATGCAGATCGGACACTCACATCTAACCTCTACCCAGAAGCAGCAACGTCTCTCCGAAGGACTTTGTTTCTATTGTGGGAAGGTGGGTCATCAGGTGGTCCAGTGTCCGGTAAAAGCCAGCGCCCACCCGTAGAACGGAGAGTCCGGGTGGGCGCCATCGCAAGAACCTCTTCGACTCAACGCACCACATTGCCGTTTCGCCTCACTTTCGAGGGACGCACCCATGTCGGGAGAGCCCTCATCGATTCCGGAGCTGAGGGGAACTTTCTGGATCGAGCCACAGCCCGAGCGTGGGGAGTTCCCATCATTCCCTTGCATCCACACCTCTCCGCTGTGACGCTGACGGGGCTGCCACTTTCTTCTGTCACTCACACCACTCCTTACGTAAGTCTTTTTCTTTCGGGTAATCATTGTGAGAAGATTAGGTTGTACATCCTCGATTCCTCCACCTCCCCTCTGGTTTTAGGGCATCCGTGGTTGTCACAACATAATCCTCACATTGATTGGGTTAACACATCTATTTTGTCCTGGAGCCCTGCTTGTCATGTGTCTTGTCTTGGTCCTGCTCCTTCGCCTGTGTCTTTGTCTCCTGTGTTTCAGGTGGATGTTGCCGACCTGACCGGAGTTCCCGGGGAATACCGCGATCTACGTGCCGTGTTCAGCAGGTCCCGTGCCACGTCTCTACCTCCGCATCGGCCCTATGACTGCGCCATAGATCTCCTCCCGGGCACTTCTCCGCCTAGGGGTCGGTTATTTTCCCTATCAGGTCCTGAAAGAGAGGCCATGGAAAAGTACATTCGTGAGTCATTGAACTCTGGACTCATCCGCCCTTCCTCCTCGCCGGCCGGCGCGGGTTTCTTCTTCGTACAGAAGAAGGACGGCTCCCTGCGTCCCTGTATCGACTATCGAGGTTTGAACGAAATTACGGTAAAGAATAAGTACCCCTTACCTTTAATGTCGTCTGCCTTGAATTATTACAGGGAGCTCGGGTCTTTACTAAGCTAGACCTCCGCAACGCCTACCACCTGGTGCGCATTCGCGAAGGGGATGAGTGGAAGACGGCCTTTAATACACCATCGGGACATTACGAGTACTTGGTTCTTCCCTTTGGGCTGACCAATGCTCCTGCCATCTTCCAGGGCCTCATTAACGACGTGCTGGGCGACATGATCAATCGCTTTGTTTTTGTGTACCTGGATGACATTCTGATTTTTTCCCAGTCTCTCCAGGAACACACCCGACATGTCAGAGTGGTCCTCCAATGCCTATTGGAGAATCAATTGTTTGTCAAGGCGGAGAAGTGCGAATTCCACTCCGATACGGTTTTGTTCCTTGGTCACGTAATCTCACCCCGAGGCATTGAACCGGACGACGCTAAGATCAAGGCTGTCGCCATGTGGGGCACACCCGACTCTCGTAAAGCACTGCAGCGGTTCCTGGGATTCGCCAACTTTTACAGGCGATTCATCCGGGGCTTTGGCCAAGTGGCCGCACCGCTCACTGCGCTGACCTCAACCAAGATCCCGTTCTCCTGGAACGCCCTTGCACAGGTAGCCTTTGATAAACTCAAGTCCCGATTTGTCTCTGCACCTGTGCTCTGTCTTCCAGATCCCGATCAGCAGTTTATTGTCGAGGTCGACGCGTCTGATGTCGGTGTAGGAGCAGTCTTGTCCCAGCGTGCCGAGCATGATGGGAAGGTGCATCCCTGCGCCTTCTTCTCCCAACGCCTCAGTCCTGCAGAACGGAACTACGATATCGGTAACAGGGAGCTGCTGGCGGTACGTCTGGCCTTGGGGGAATGGCGCCATTGGCTGGAAGGTACGACGCAGCCCTTCTTGGTCTGGATGGACCATAAGAATCTCGAGTATGTCCGTTTAGCCAAGCGGTTGAGCGCGCGGCAAGCCCGCTGGGCACTGTTCTTTGGCCGGTTTAATTTCACCCTGTCGTACCGGCCTGGGTCTAAGAACGTCAAGCCTGACGCCCTCTCTCGCCTGTTCGAGGACTCAGATCGGGTGAGTTCCGTCGACCCCATCCTCCTCGAGGAGAGGGTCGTCGGGTCCCTGGCCTGGGAAATCGAGAGGCGGGTAGAGGAGGCCGGTCGCAGGGTGCAAATGCCAGGGAAGTGTCAGGCGGGTCATCTGTTTGTTCCCGTTTCGCTGCGTTCGGAGGTCCTCCAGTGGTGTCATTCATCGAGACTGGTCGGCCATCCAGGAATCAAGGGAATCCTGGCTTCCGTGAGTCAGCGGTTTTGGTGGCCATCGGCCTCCAACGATGTCAGACAGTTTGTGTTGGCTTGCCCTGTCTGTGCGCAAAGCAAGACCGCCCGTCATCCTCCCGCAGGTCTGCTCCGTCCCCTCCCCACCCCTTCCCGGCCTTGGTCCCACATCGCCCTGGATTTTGTGACTGGCCTTCCCCTGTCGAGTGGACACACCGTAATTCTCACAGTGGTGGACCGCTTCTCCAAGGCGGCCCATTTCATCCCTCCTCCCAAGCTCCCGTCCACCCGAGAGATGTCCCAACTGATGGTGGACCACGTCTTCCGCCTACATGGCATTCCGGTGGACGTCGTGTCCGATAGGGGTCCTCAGTTCATCTCACGGTTCTGGAAGGAATTCTGTCGTCAGATCGGGGCCTCAGCGAGTCTGTCGTCAGGTTATCACCCTCAGACCAATGGGCAATGTGAGCGAGCCAACCAGGAGCTGGGGCGTAGGCTCCGCTGTCTGACATCTAGTAATCCCGGTTCCTGGAGCCAACAGCTCTCTTGGGTGGAATACGCTCACAACTCCCTCCCCGTCTCAGCCACAGGTATGTCCCCGTTTGA
Source organism: Triplophysa rosa (assembly GCF_024868665.1). Classification (NCBI taxonomy): domain Eukaryota; kingdom Metazoa; phylum Chordata; class Actinopteri; order Cypriniformes; family Nemacheilidae; genus Triplophysa; species Triplophysa rosa. Next base: position 21,951,126 of record NC_079894.1, read on the forward strand.
GTGTTCTCTCGGATACCAACCTCCTCTGTTTCCTTCCCAGGAACTCGACGCTGCGGTTCCCTCAGCTCTGGCCTTTGTCCGGCGATGCCACCGAGTCTGGACGAAGGCCAGAGAGGTTTTGGCCCGAACCACGCTGAGAACCAAGGCAGCGGCGGATCGCCACCGGATTTCTCCTCCCGCCTACGTGTGTGGTCAACGGGTATGGCTCTCCACCAAGGACCTGCCTCTCCGGGTGCCTTCTCGTAAGCTGGCACCCAGGTTCATTGGGCCATTCCGGATCACCAAGGTGGTTAATCCAGTGGCCGTACGTCTCAAGCTTCCTCCCAAACCTTGGTCGAGTCCACACCTGTATTCCATGTTGCTCAGGGTTAAACACGGTAGTCACTCTCCTCTTAATCCAGCCAGTTCTCGGCACCACTCCCCCTCCCCCGCGCTGGTGGATGGGTTCCAGTCTATTACTGTTAAGAAGGACTTCGGACATCCGCCGCCGCGGCCGGGGCGTTCAGTCATGGTGACTGGGCAGGGCTATGGCGCAGAAGATAAGGTCGTGGATTCCCTCGCGGGACGGTGTTGGACCGGTCGCTGATCAGTGACTTTCACCGGAGACGAGCGTAGCCCTCCCCTTAAGCGCCTAGGGGCGCTGGTGGGGGGGGTACTGTTTACGTTGTCGGTATCACTGGCACGGGATTGTTTTGTTTTTTGTCGAGCACATGGCTGTCACCGAGCTTCGGCCGGCCCGTGCTTGTGTCTGCGTCATTTGCCCCACCCTCTGTATTTCAGTATACTTCTCTTGCCACTGGTGTTTTCCACTCCGTGCTCACACGCCTGTTGGCTCTTCACTCGTAGACTTCATCGTTTCCCTTAATTACTCCACACTCTGATTATGATCTTTTCCTTCCGTTTTACTTCTCCCTTTTATAAATTTCCCTC
>NC_079894.1:21952095-21988881 GCF_024868665.1 Triplophysa rosa
GTGTTTGTTGTCCAGTGTCTGTTCGTTGTAGATTTTGTCTGCCCAGACTGCCCCAGGGGTTGCTGCGGCTCTCCTGAAGAAGTTCCTCGTTTTGTGTTTTCTCACTGGAGAGATTCCACCTTAGTCAAAGTCAAGTCTTGCTTCTTGGTATTTATATTCACCTTCCTTGTTCTTTTCGCTTCTCCTTCTGATCTGTCTTCCCCAGCAGTTTGCATCAGCGCTCCGGTCAGTGGTCATCACAGTCAGCGGTCTTCTTGAGAGAACTAACCGACTACATCTCCAGGCGCAGCTTCTCACCTCTCAGGCTACGTGGACTCTGAGTCGAGTGAGCCACCAGGCGCTTCCGCCCATCTCAGCACCGGCAGCCCATCCTCGACTCTCTCGTTCGGCCTCTCTGCTTCCCTGGAGGGAGAAGCTCGCGACCTGTATTTATATTTTCCCTTGCCTTCACCTGTGACAAATAAAGACTCTGTTTTTTCCCCCGCACTTGGGTCTCCCGTGGTTCTGTATGACAGATTATTCTTTTAATAAATTTCACCTCATAGCAAATCCAAATACACTGCTCGATAAAAGTCACAACCTGGATGATAAAGCGTTAATGATCAGGGGTACTTTAATTAGTCAAGCAAGTTTACAAATAAACTGGAATGACCAGAGTTTTCCAATTAATAGGATTGTAAAGGCATATTTCAAGATAAAATTGCCAAGATTTCTAATGTGTGCATAAAATGTTTCAAGGAGCTGAGACATAAAAAGTCCAGCATTGTGGGTTGCTGGATGAAGGTCTGCGACCAGGAATTCATTCGATCATTCAGTAATTACTGTACAGATCCCCTCACAGAGAATCCCCATCATTCATAGTCTCTGCAGTGTCCACCTAAAACCCTACAAAACTGCAATGCATACAGACAGGCCCAATTAAAAGTGCACAGAGCATTTTTTAGTATTATAACTCGGGACGTCCACTGTTAATCCCTCTCCAGTTGCAACTGTTTACGTGATGCGGGGGGGTGTGGGTGTGGGTGTGGGTGTGGGGGGGGTGTGTGTGTGTGTTGTGTGTGTGTGTGTGTGGGTGTGTGTGTCTTGTTAGTTAGTCTAGTTTGAAGTGTTCCTTTGTGATGTGTTATTAGTTTAGTGTTGTCAGTTTAGTTAATCTTGTTCTTGTTTCTCTGTTTTGTTATGTTTACCCCCACGTGGGTCTTTGTTTTGAGTTTGGTTAATTATTTATTAAAAGTCTTGTTAACCCCTTACCCGCTGTCTGCGTCTGGGTCCTCTCTCCTTGTCACTGTGTCTCACCTCACCTGAGATTCATGACAGAATGATCCGACCAATTTGGACCCAGCAGACAGAGGGATCTCAGCAGGAGGGGTCGATGCCGCCGGACTCCCTTCCAGGGTTGAATCTGCTGGACTCCCTTGGAGGGTAGAGGCCGCCAGGCTCCAGTCCAGAGTCGGGACCGCCGGACTCCCTTCCGGGGTCGAGACTGCCGGAACCCCGTCCAGGATCGAGACCGCCGGGCTCCCTTCCAGGGTTGAGGTCGTCAGATTCCCCTCCAGGGTTGAGGTCGCCGGTGTCCTGTTCCCGCTGCAGATCCCTGCAGGCCTCCCAGCTGGTGCCCAGGCCTGTCGAGTCGACTCTGTTTGTGTGTTGTTTTGTCCTTGTTTGCTGCCCAGCTGCCAGAGAGCGCTACCCAGCCGTCGGAGATGCTGCCCAGCTGCCAGAGAGCGCTGCCCAGCCGTCGGAGATGCTGCCCAGCTGCCAGAGAGCGCTGCCCAGCCGCCGACATCCTGTCCTGTCGTGTCGACATCCAGGCCTGCCCAGTCGGTGATAGCCGGTCTCCCAGCCGGCCATCCAGCCGGCGCCACGTGTTGTCCAGCCGGCCATCCAGCAGGCGCCCTGTCCAGTCGAGCCGGCCGTCGAGCCGGCACCATGTCCTGTCCAGCCGGCCTTCCAGCCGGCGCCATGTACCTTCCAGCCGGCGCCATGTACCTTCCAGCCGGCGCCATGTACCGTCCAGCCGGCCATCCAGCCGACGCCATGTACCGTCCAGCCGGCCATCCAGCCGGCGCCATGTACCGTCCAGCCGGCGCCATGTACCGTCCAGCCGGCCATCCAGACGGCGCCATGTACCGTCCAGCCGGCCATCCAGCCGGCGCCATGTACCGTCCAGCCGGCCATCCAGCCGGCGCCATGTACCATCTAGCCGGCCATCCAGCCGGTGCTATGTACCGTCTAGCCGGCCATCCAGCCGGTGCTATGTACTGTCCAGCCGGCATTCCAGCCAGCGCCATGTCAGTGTTTGGTTTTTTATGTATCATGTTTTTGTCATGTCTTGTATTATGGTTTTTGTCATTGTCTTGTCTTGTTTGTGCCTTTTGGAGCGTCAGGATATCGCTCCTTAAGGCGGGGGTTCTGTCGTGATTCTGCCTCGTCGTGTCATGTCTTTCTTGATCTTGTGGTAGAATCACGGCAGGATCCCTTGTTATGTGTGGAAAGAGTCATTTTGACCCTGTCGGCCTTCGATACTCTCTCCGGTCCTTGTCTGTGTTCCCGCCCATTTGTATCTCTCGTTATTGGTTGTTTATTAGTTCATGCCCCACACCTGTTCCCCTTTGATTTGTCCCTCTATTTAATGCCCCTGTGTTCTCTGTCTGGTGTCGGATCATTGTACTGTTATGTTGCACTGTGTCGTGTGGGTGAGTTCTTGTCTTGTTAGTTAGTTAGTTAGTCTAGTTTGAAGTGTTCCTTTGTGATGTGTTATTAGTTTAGTCTTGTCAGTTTAGTTAATCTTGTTCTTGTTTCTCTGTTTTGTTATGTTTACCCCCACGTGGGTCTTTGTTTTGAGTTTGGTTAATTATTTATTAAAAGTCTTGTTAACCCCTTACCCGCTGTCTGCGTTTGGGTCCTCTCTCCTTGTCACTGTGTCTCACCTCACCCGAGATTCTAGATGACCAGAAAACTGTTATATCATGTTTCAGATGCAATTTTGCCCAGAGGGACAAAGGCGGAGCAACCTCAAGTAAGGGCATCGTTTATCACTGGGTTTTACAAATGTCCACCCAATAAAGAGTATCAAAAAGTGCAACTTTGACAACACAAAACTAAATCATTTGTGACCCTGGATCACAAAACCAGTCTTAAGTAGCACGGGAACATTTTTAGTAAAAGACAAAAATACATTGTGTGGGTCAAAATGTATCGATTTTTCTTTTATGCCAAAAATCATTAGGATATTAAGTAAAGATCATGTTCCATGAAGATATTTTGTAAATTTCCTACCTTAAATATATCAAAACTTTATTTTTGTGAGTGGATGGTCTGCCACAGTGCCCCTGATTAACAACTTCAAAGGTGATTTTCTCAATATTTTGATTTTTTTGCGCTCTCAGATTCCAGAGTTTTAAACGGTTGTATCTCAGATATTGTCCTATTCTAACAACTCATATATCTATAGAAAGTTTATTTATTCAGCTTTCAGAATGTAAAAATCTCAATTTCGAAAATTGACCCATAAGACTGGTTTTGTTGTCCAGGGTCACATTTAGACACTATCTGATTTCAAATGTTGGTGGAAAACCAGCTACATTAGTACATTCATGCATTTGCTTAGTTGTGTGTGTTTGTACATGTATAAACACACTAGTCAAACGTTTTATTATTGACTAAATATGTTTCGTAATGTATAGAAGGTCTTTTAAGTAGTAAATATAAATCTTGTGTGCATATTTCTTATATAATATTTATGTCTTAAACTAAAACTTTTAAACGGCTGGATAGTGACGGCAAAGAATCCAACAAGTTTTCATTCATCAATTCCTATACTTACATGTATTTTTTGTTATAAGTTCATGCTAAAAAAAACTCAGCGGATATACATATTGACGAACCTCAAACATTATTGCTCACACAGCGTTATTTTTGTGAGGAAGCCAATGTTAACTTATGCTACTAGTCCCAGACAACCTCGGGTTTTTCATATTAATAAAAGTTATTTAGTTAGCATAAAAAAACTAGTAATGTAACTTAATGACTTTGTACAAAAGTGTACTCTTACTCATGGCTGGATTGGACGGTATAGAATATACTGGCATTTCCTGCAGAAGGATTCCACCCTGAACGCCAACATGCGCAGAACATAATTACGTACAAAGTTAGTCTACAAGAGTAGAAGGTCAGATGCCCAAGTATAGAATATTCAATTCACCTAAACTCGTGTTGTGGACAGTGCTACACCACCGGCCACTGTTCCGTCTGCCTCTTTACGCAAAATTCAGCCGAAATATAACAGACAAAAACAAATGAAAACTGTTGTGGTTTTACGTGTCATACAACGACCGACTAGGCGACAAATATGAAAGCCCAGATCCGGTCAAAAACGCGCGAATTTTAACACGTCAACAACGCGTAAAGTACGTGTTGTTTGCGCGTAGAGTACGTGTAGTTTACGCGTCGACGCGTATTCTACGCGCAAACAACACGTATTCTACGCGCAAACAACACGTATTCTACGCGCAAACAACACTTATTCTACACGCAAACAACACGTACTCTACGCGCAAACAACACGTACTTTACGCGTTGTTGACGTGTTAAAATTCGCGCGTTTTTGACCCGCCTGGCTTTCCATAGGCCGCGACGCGACATGACAACCTGCTTAATTGTTTTTAATGGGCTTGCCGGGCGTCCAGTGTGGACAAAATTAAAAATTGTAATGGGTTCTAATGCGTTTCTAATGTCTTTTCTCGTGTCGCGTTGCGTCGGTCGCGTCCGGTGCAACAGTAAAAAACACACTTTTACTCTTTACAGTAAAACAAAACTTTTACTCACCTTCGAAGACGCACCCTGGTCTGTCATTTTCCTAGAAAGTAAAGCAGAAGAGTAAATAAAATAAAAATAAATATTTTAAATTGATAGTGTAATTTAATAGAAGACGATTGAATTTAGCTAATATGGTGGTTTTTCTTACAGTATTTAGTTTTTCTATTATTGATTGAGTTTTTATATGAGACAATGCATTTAAACTAGTTATAGGTCTCACACACTTCTCTAACACAGAAAAGACTATGAGTCTCATGGCAAAAAGACCATGATCTCATGGGTCAAAGGTTACAGGCCAAGTTGAACATCAAACAGCACCATAAGACATCCTTTGCACGCAAACGCTTTGAGCACACACACAATATGTACTCTTCACACGAGATCTGGTCTAAAAGTACATGGTAGTTTTTGAAGTACATGTAAGCTAGGGGTAGTAAATGTCAATATGACATACATTCGCATTTCAGAGATGGATGTGTTTGTCTGTCATACAGTAGCAACTGACAAAATGACATACATCTACATTTTAAAGATGGATGTATGTACATATATTTTTTAATCCTTTAAAAGGTTAAAAGTTAACGTAAACAGTTTGATATATAACTGTGGAAAGTCAAAAGAGGATGGGCAAACAAAAATAAGTGATGTCATGTAGAACCTGATTGGGAGAAGATGTTAGGTAAATATGATTGGTTTAAACTGTGATAATGACTTGAGAACAGTGTATAAAAGATGGAGTCAGAAGTGTAATTGTTGGGCATCTACAGATGAACTCTGTATGTCTCACTTTGCTTGCTCGAGCATATAAAGATTGAAACCTCTTGAAACCTGGCTCTCTGGTCTTCGTGAATTCTTTCTACATTGGCTGATCGACTTTTCGCCACGACATAATGGTGACCTTCCGACGTGATCCAGGTTAGAGGGCAGGAGGCTGACGATCATGATGGGTAAGCCAGACAAGCTGACCGCACAAAAAAGGGCCCTAAAAACAGGTGAGCATATTTGCTTTATAGAAAGTTTTGTGCGGTCTGCTAAAGGTAAACCCTGAATGTCGTTGGTCCTCGTAAGCCTCTCCTAAATTGAACAAAAATTTAAAATTGATGATAGGTATTGCACTAAGTTTGCTGAAATTTGCAGAGATCCAGGTTTTTGAGGTATGTTTTATGTTTTGTGTTTTATGTTTTGTGTTTTGTGTGAAAGTGTTTGAAGAGTGAATGAATACGTGCCGTGAGGTCAAGGGACTGAACGTAGATATCTAAGTGATATAAAAATCCTGTTAGGAACAGGTCACATTGCAGACAGTGTATCACGACAGTGGGTCGTGTTGCGCCAAGAGGGCAGGAAAATCCTGTTCAAGGAGAATAGGTCACGTCATAAGGGGCGTGCCACGGAGGAGCCATGTAGGGGCTGGATGCAGCCTAAATCCTGTTTAAGATAAACAGGTCACGTAGAGTGAATGTGTTGTAATATATTCTAATTTTGTTGTGTGTTGTAATATTCGCAAAAGTGGTCTGAGAAGTGAGGAAGGGAGAGGAAGTCTCAGCCGGTAAGATTTTGTCTCTGGAGAAAAAAGGTGGGGGTTTGAAGCCTCAGCGTGTAAGTAAACCTAAGAAAAGTGATTTATTTGACGTGTGAAGAGGCCTTGAGAATGTGAGATAAGAATGGGAGAGACCAGAATGCTGATGTAAAAAATAAACTCTGTTGCGTTAAGTAAAAAGTGAAAAGATATTGTTGTTTGTGTTTTGTGAATTTTTTTTTCATGATATAAATGTTTTGAAGGGCGCATGGCTGAAGCTGAGATGTTGGATGAGGAAAGTTTACACTCATACTTTAGGAGAGTGAGAGAGAGAGCGAGGAAGAGCCTGAAGGGCACTATGTGTGTGCGAAGCCAAGAAGCGGTTTGAGAGAGTGAGGGTCTATGTGTGTATGTGTGTGTGTGTGTAAGTTTGTATGAGGGCTCAGAGAAATCCAGGGAGTGAATGAGAGTGAGAGAGAGGTGGAATTGTTTTTGCCTTTGTGTGTTTGTGCGCGCGAGTGAATGAGAAGAGACAAGAAGCAGTTGATCCGAGAAAGTGAAGTTTTGACTTATTCTAATGATTTTATTTTTATTCTTTATTATTTTATATAGTTATATGGATGTCCTAGTATAAATAATAATAATTAACTTAGATAATAATGATAATAATATAGTGCACATTTATTATCATAGTTACATATATATTGCTTAAGACATACTGATATAAGATTATAATAACAAACAGTTATTTGGAAATTATTTACGCACAATGCATATTTTTAATATTAAGCCTATAAGGAACTGAGGGCTTCAGTGATAAGGACTGTGTGTGAACTTATAATTATAACAGCCTTTAAATATGAGATATTTGAAGAGTACCTGAAATATGAAATGGGTTGGATTTGAACAGAAATAACGGCAAAGGAAGATAAAAATGTGTTTTTATGAATAAGTTCTACAGCCCTCATCTAGTAATCCTTGTGCTCCAAATAATTATAAATTAATAAAACGTTATATTTAAAAATTAATAATAATGATTAACATCTATAATGTACGTATCTGAGAGGTGCACCTTTTAAATCTCTCTTTAATGAACCATCATATGTAAAACAACAGAATTACAAACTTGAGCTTTATTAAATGCTTACAGGCAGAGTAATGCCATTATGTTATTTAAGAGGCTCTTATGAAGGAAATTTTTTTGGAACGGTTGCAAGATTGAATTGAGAATTTATGAGACAATAAATTGTTGTGTATAAAGCTATATATTCACAGTAGCACAGACGAGGACCTCAAGAGAATAAGACCAATAGTTCCTGAGGAAGCTTTACCAACAATCGACTTCACAATTGTCGAGTGACATCACCAGATTGACACATGCTGTGGGAACTGTCTAAGTTTGAGAGACAGTTGACCTCTGCAATTCATGATGAGGGGTATACAGTAAATGGACACTTTTCACAGTGAGTCAATCTGATCTAATTCATTATGTGTTAAAGGGTTTGTTAAATATTGTGACAATTGGTTCAAGAATTTTTAATCAAATTCATAATAGAAAATATTTTTCTGACCTGATTTCTAGACTTTCATAGACCTAAGATTTTATTTTCAACAATACATTCAGTAATAAATCTGAAGTCAAGGTTTTTTGAGAGCCGTGTGCTGAGCTCTGTGAGATTTTTTTAAATTTCTGTTGATAAAGTGAGTGCTATCAGTTCTTCTTTCGCTTCACGGCTCCCAAACCTGTCTTTGAATGTTTGGGCATTGGTGTGGTTCCAAACTGATATAAGCATGCGGTTGTTTAGCCTTTGCTTGAGAAGTAAGGTTTGGATGAGAGCTGCGTTAATAACTTTCGGCCTGAACAAAGTGATCTTTTTTCTCAAAACTCTTAGAAAGTCATGTCACAATTAATCCCGTTTTAGAATATAGCTAATTTATTAGAAACCATTTAGAATCTGGATTCACTGATTTCCATAACACAGATGGACATCAGTGGTTATATATAAGTGTAGATTAATTGTTTGGTTGAAATTATTGCTAAGGAACATTTAGTGTTCCTGAATATTGGCAGGGACCCGTCCCTACCCAAAGGGGAATGATAACAATAGCCTATTCATTTTGATTTATTTTATGACAGGCCAACATGCCGCTTACCAGCTTTGATATCACTTTACAACTAGGTTCTGTTTCTAAACATTAGTTAGCCAACAATGGGTAATACTCCTACAGCAGTTCTTCATCTCAATAGTTCATTTCAATGGATTTAATAAATATTTAAAAACCATTTAAATATTAACTGTTGTATTTGTGAACATTTATCAATGAACTAACACAAATAAACTATTAGATTAGTATAGGTCTTATCTAGTATTTATAGGCTATGTAGAAGAACTGTTTTTATCAATTACGGGTCATTTCCAAACTTAAATTGTTTTTAACTTTTCAAGATCTGGAGAAGGTCATTCATGCTTTTGTACCTCACGTTTAGACAGATGTAATTCGCTGTACTCAGGTCTCCCTGAGTCGTGGCTTTCACGCCTCCAGCTGGTAGAAAATGCAGATGCAAGGCCAGGGGCTAAGAAATATGACCAGGTCATCCCAACTTTAGCTTTGCTTCATTTAGTTTCTGGCCCAGCTTAAAGTTCAGTTCAAGATTCTGTTGTTATTAGTTTTTAATGATCAAGCACAATCTTATTTGAAAGATCTTCTTATCCCTTTGTCATCTTCCAGACTTTTAAGATCCATTGACAAGGGCTTGTTACATGTCCCCTGCTGTAGGTTAAAATCTAAGGGTGACAGAGCTTTCTGTCTCATTGCTCCTCGTTTGTGGAACCAACACCTTATGGACATCCATCTTGCATCTTCCATTATTGTTTCTAAATCGAGGATGAAAACTTATCTTTTCTCATTGGAATTTTAAAATTATTTTATTTCATTTTATTGCTGTCTGTTTTGTCCGATTGTTAATTGATATTTTATTTTACATTGAACAGCACTTGGGATAGTTCTGTTATGTGGAAATGTGTTATATAAATACAATTTACTTACTCCCATTGGAAAAATCACTTAAACAGGTTTTAAAATATTTTATTAAGTTTATATAGCTGTTTATTTTGGTGATATTTATTAAGCACTGAAATATTCTTCCAGAGTGTGAGGATCTGGTTTATCTGGATTCAGTTGTTCAACCATGAAATATGCCTAATAAGATTAAGGCTGGAAATGAAATTAAGTCTGGTTTTGAATTTATATTTGTTTGTAACTCAAAATAATAATATAATAATTATTTACCTGTATTACAATTATCAGAGATTTTTAATGAATGCAATTCATTCAATTGGAAACCCACTTGAAGTAAAATAACTTGGAAAATCAGACAAAAACTGGTTATTTGCAGTGTATTACGTGTCTGTGTAATGCTTGATCACTGACGCACTTACAAAACAAAAGGGATTTTGATACTTGACAAATCATATCTAATTTAAATACAACACAATTAAAATAGATTTTTTCTTTTTATGTTCAGACATTTATTGAACTGTATCCCTGACATTTAACACTAAGAATGGATATAAAAGGGGTGTCATTTTCTTTTGATACATTTTATTTTACTGTTTGCTCTGTTTTTGGATAGTAAGGGACGCAGTGTATAATTGTATACTCTCACATGGGGACTAGTATAGATAGCTTCATAGAATTGGTAAGGCAGACAGCTAGATGTTTTGTTTTGTTTTGTTTTGTTCAATGTTTTTGCATCTAAAATATGTACAATGTATTTTTAATTTATTATTTTATTGATATAATCAAAACTGTTATGCGAGTACACCTGGTGCTCAGATTCCGAGAAGCTGCCAACCAACTGAGCTGCTGAACCTGATCTACATAGCAGCAGATCTACAAGTGGTGGCGACAACAGTACAGGGCCAGTGGCTGTTATATCTGAAGACAGCGTCACCCAGACGATTTCCATCTGGGCCAGCTGGAGTGTGGCTCCCTGGGCGTGCACAAGGCGACACGACACGAAAGATCCAAGCATCTTGACAAGCCTTCACGACCGCATCGAAAACCCATCTTGACAACAGAAAATAACTCAGAAGAACTAATATCTTCAGAGAATCAGGCTCACCTTTCATCTACGAGCTGGTCGATATTACTGGATATTTGACATTATCGCATACGGACATCAATTCGTACTTCTGGACCTATTACACAACTTTCTAACACAACAATTGAACTTTATTAAATGTGGAAGCAAGTAGTGCCTTGGACAATAGATGATCACAGCCGACGAGAGTTAAAGACTCCAGATTCCAGACGATTTCCGTTTGATCCATATTCATTGGAACAAGCTCCTTGGACAGAGGACAACAGCATCTTAGCAGCAGCATATACCACAATAGCTAAACAATACCCATTCTCTATAACCACACTTGGAATGAACACAGTTGTTGGTTGAACAAGACCTAACCTTAGACCCGTGCTTGATAGAGTCACAGGACTTTTAACAATACAGCACACCAAGTTTGGCTGCTCTATCTGGCGATATACCAACACCTATTACAATCTAGATTAAGACATTGTGTGGTCATGGAGCTTGACGTTACAACGACTGACGACAAAAACTTTGACACCCTAAATGACACTACAATCCTGTGCAATGGATTGACACTTTGCAGCAAACGACAGATCAACGATGGATTCAGCACTACCTATGACACATGGATGGACTACCCTGGTTCTCCACATCCTTATGCAATGAACATGTTGTGGAGGCAAACCACACGGCTAGAATCTACAATCCAAGGAACTGCAATGTTTGTGTCCAGTTTCCCAAAAAATACCACTGGAGGGAACTGGTGGACTCATCAGAACTCTGACACAGTGATTGAAATGACTATGGTAGCAGCAGCAGCATTTGACAATTCCGAAGAGCTATTTTACCTCAAGAATGACACCTGGACACTTATCAAGATCACCAAGAGAGTATTTGGCCAGGTGGCAACAGTCCGGGAATTCCCAGATAATCTGATATGCTACGCAAGGACTACAGGATGTCTTCACTTGGGAAGAACCCAGAGACGAAACTGTTCACATATCTATGAGGAGACAACAACCAACCGCACTACCTGAGAGGCGTGTCTGAGATGCCTGAGAAAAGTGCCAGTAAAATATCCTTCTCAACTTAAAACGGACCAATGGTTCGAAGACCTGACTCAACCAGTAATTGCATAAAAGGTCTACACTGAAGCAGAACGGTGTCGATGCGCAGCACATTGTTCTATGCTACATGTTCTGGACGATAGAGGCTCTGGAATCATACAAGACAACTATTGGTTGTGTGGTTACAGAGTGTACTTATCTCTACCAAAAGATTGGACAGGAGTGTGTTCCTTGGTACAACTGCATGGAGGAGCAATCGTCATACCACATGAAGGGATGTCACGAAAGCAGAGGACACGGAGAGGACTATTAGACTTCCTATCTGACAAATCAGTCCCAAAGAATCATCTTTTATGGACACTGGCGGAGAAAGTATTAGCTGCTTTAATCCTATGTTGGGAGTCAGTTCTTTGATGAATGAAGTTGAGATCACCAGATTTGAACTTACATCGTTTATGAATACCACGAACATTGTCATGAAAGGCATCAAGGAGGAGTTACGTGGACTACGATTGACTGTGTTACAAAATCGCTTGGTTTTGGACCAGTTGACAGCAGCAAAAGGAGGAGTTTGTGCTGTCATTGGAGAAACCTGTTGCACCTATATTCCAGAGAACGACGCAGATGGACATCTCATCGATGAAGGGATGAAAAACATTTCATTGATGGTTGAGACTTTGACCAAATCTGAGGTCACCTCAGAAACTTAACTGGGATTGGATCAAGGGTGTTTTCACCAATATGAAAAATGTAATGTTACTTGTGGTTTGCATTATTGCATTTCTCTTATTGACATTATGCATTTGGCCATGCATAGTGAAGTCCTTTCAGCAAACAGCCGCAGCCGCTGTTCCGAGCCAGATGATTGTTTATGCTGTATCACAACATAGCATGGATAATACTCACACATATGCTAATATTTACTAAGGGTCAAAAATTATATTAAGTTTAGAGGGTTTAAAACAGAAATACTCATGGTATGAAATATTTACAGAATGGCGGAAGGATTTTTAATATTGCTTGCTAATAATAACCTTAGAATTATTATAACATTCACTAAATGCACATGCAATTTAATTTTTTAATTTTTAAGAAAACACTTTTGAGCACTTTTATCTATTATTTGATATTGCATTTTATGTTAGTATGAGACTCCCATAGTTAAGGATAACATCTGATTGGAGTGTGAGGCTTTTCAGCCTCAAAGGGGGGATTATATGGTGGTTTTTCTTACAGTATTTAGTTTTTCTATTATTGATTGAGTTTTTATATGAGACAATGCATTTAAACTAGTTATAGGTCTCACACACTTCTCTAACACAGAAAAGACTATGAGTCTCATGGCAAAAAGACCATGATCTCATGGGTCAAAGGTTACAGGCCAAGTTGAACATCAAACAGCACCATAAGACATCCTTTGCACGCAAACGCTTTGAGCACACACACAATATGTACTCTTCACACGAGATCTGGTCTAAAAGTACATGGTAGTTTTTGAAGTACATGTAAGCTAGGGGTAGTAAATGTCAATATGACATACATTCGCATTTCAGAGATGGATGTGTTTGTCTGTCATACAGTAGCAACTGACAAAATGACATACATCTACATTTTAAAGATGGATGTATGTACATATATTTTTTAATCCTTTAAAAGGTTAAAAGTTAACGTAAACAGTTTGATATATAACTGTGGAAAGTCAAAAGAGGATGGGCAAACAAAAATAAGTGATGTCATGTAAAGAATAACGCAAGGAGCATACCTTCTTTGGCGCCAGCACTGATGATGCTCGCTCGCTCGCTGATTCAACCCCCCACCCCCCCAACGCCATAGGGCGCCATCTGCTGGCCGCCAAAACTAGCTCGTTTGGCTGCAAATGCACAAATCACTTTTGCACCATATATCACACAGATATGTGGTGCAAAATGAGAGTGTGTGCGAACTTGTGTCAGAGACTCGCAGCAGCAGATTCAAGCACTTGTAGTTATGTTCTTGTGTTTGTGCTAGAACAATGTGCAAGAATAAACCCTTTAATTTGTGAGAAAATATTTGACAAGCATTCAACTCTCATTGCATGAATTCACATACTGTTTGCAGATGTGCAAAACTCGTCTGTGAACGCACGTCTTTTGGTGCAGGTGTGTGAATGTGTTTTGCACCATATTTACTGCAACATTTGTAGCAAAACATGTGAGTGCACGAGTATCTCAGTTTGTGATTTGTAGAACTGGATTTGTGCGCTTGCACTGAAGGATTCAAGAAGGTGCAACTGTTGTGTTTGCGGGAGAGAAAAAAATCTACAAGTTTGCAACTTCAAATGTACTGATACACATGTGTGGCCGACCTCTACAACTACAAATTCCACACTCACAGGTGCTCAGTAGTTTTGCACCAAAAAAACCTCCATAACAGGATTAGGCCCTCTAGACTTGCAATGTGCCCCGGTGGAGTCCCAAATGAGCTGTATTACCTACCTCACAGGTTCACAAGTCATAAATTTAGAGAAATGCATTTCACAGCACTGATTAAATAACTTTAAATACAATAAGACAAAAGTCACAAATGTGTCTGCTATATATATTCACACTGACATTTTACTTCTAACAGGTCTGGATCAAGGGATTGTGGCTTTCCAGTTGAAGATGTCGAGTTAAGTGCTTTTCCTGAGTCAAGGCTAACAGCTCAGTTACGTGGAGACAAAAATATTCAGGAATATCTTGAATTTGCAATGGAACACAATCAATTACAGTGGCCGCAGACATGGGAGGAAGCATTAAAACTTTACTTCACATTGAAGGAAACGGCAGGTCTCTGAGCATGAGTAAGTATTCTTCAGTAGACACTACAGAGTAGAATGTACTTAGAAAACAAATTAACAAAAATTAAAACAAAATAATGCAATACACAGAGTGGAATCTGTGACATTTGAAGAACTGAAGAACAGTTTTACATATTAATGTATGGTTATTTACACAATTTTTACTTTCAGCAGGTCTGGATGAAGGGATTGTGGCTTTCCAGTTTACAAATTCACATTGATGGGAACATCAGTTTTCTGAGCATGAGTAAGTATTAACAATGTCAGTAGAAACTACTGAGTACAACTTGAGTAGAACTAACTGGCAATACATAGTGTAAACAATCAATGCAATACACAGTGGAACCTGTGCCATTTAAAGAACTGAACAGTTCTACATATTGTCAGGTTATTAGATGCATCCAAAACCTGGAGAATTCTGAATTCCGAAGTCCATGCGAGTCTTAAAAATATCGTATGTGTCTAAGAGAGGTAATTTTAGGGTGTTCGCACATGTATTTGCCATTGGGAATGGTTAATTGGGAAGAAAAGTGATGGATGGTTGTGGTGTTATTCCTGCAGGCGGAAGTGATGTCTGGCCAGTAGCAAACATCAGCAGATTCTCCAGCGGCACTTCTCTCTGGTGTTCTAGAAGAAAAAAAACATGCTACAGACTTTTGAATTTCACCAGAAACAGAACATTTGATTGTTAATTTCTACTTCTACTCTAATTATTCTTTTCTACTCTATCTATAAAAAATGCTTGCTTGCTTAGACTTAGATAAACTAAACATAGCTCTGTACACTGTAGTAGGCTTTGTGAGACATGTTTTTATTGCACTTATGCTTTTTGTTGTCCTGATGTTGACCCAATTGCTTCCATTGTTTACCCAACTTGTAAGTCGCTTTGGATAAAAGCGTCTGCTAAATGACTAAATGTAATTACAAATGACACACCTTCACAGTCGAGGAGATAGTCTGACCAAAAGGACAGCGTTCTGGATTCTTCCTGCCTCTGGTTACTACCTGCTGGGCTGAGTTCTGCTTTGAAGAGGTTTTCCAAATCAGTTGCTGTAAGCTTCTTTTCAGCGTGGCACAAGAAAGAAGCCAAAACACTTGGATGCTGCTGAAGTGCTGTCAGAAACTGCAGGGTGGCAAGTCCATTTTTAAATCTATTAAAACAGTTACAGTGAATAACAGTGACTGTTATTTATAGTCTTGTAGAATGTCACATTCATGCAATAAGTTTGAGACTGAAAACTTTAATGAAAATTGATTGACTATATATTTGTATATCTTAAAATAACATTTTGCCTAGGATGTAACGTGTATGTTTTTTTTATTACTTGCCTTTTAATAACACTGTGATTTCTGTCAATCACATACCACTTGACATATTCATTCACAATTGTGTGTTTTTCCTCAATGGTCTTCACATACCAAAAACACCCAGCAGTTTGTAGCAGTGTGCTTTTATTCAAAACCAGATCTTTTAATGACTCCAAAGTAGCTGCATTCTGAATCTAAAAAGAAACAACAACTGTAAGTAGGTTAACACTTTATGATGACGCTATACATGCTAAATTATTTCTCCTCACAAATGAAAGTGAAGTAATGTTCATTGATTCATTAAATATTAAAAAGCAGTTATGTCTTGCGCTTGCTACTGACAATTCTGAAATGTCTAGGATCATAAATACTTCAGTCATCTCTCTACTACTTGCCTAAATTGTGTATTATCGTACCTCTTGCAGCACTTTCACTATACCCTCATCTGTGACATCTTCTAAAGTGGCGCTGAAATAAGGCTGGTCTACAATGTGGTTTACCAGGTCTTTTGAAAGAAAATGGGGCCCTGGTCCTCCATGCACTATCGACACAGCAATCATTCTCCCTGCCAAAAAATACTCATCCTCCCTAACAGCTGTCACAGAAAGTAAAGCCAATTCACCCACTGAATATGACAGACTGTTTGTTAAACAGACAATACTTTTAAACAGATTCTTTTAAAATACGTTTTTTTAACATTTAAAATTTAATACACACCAACTGCGTTGTATACCAGGTAGCGACTACTGGGAGGTCCATCAAAAATGGGCCGATTCTGCAGACAACTCATCAGCAAAGTGAGAAGTTCCCGTCTCGGCCCACCTGTATCAAGTCCCTCTTCAAACGAGCCAGCATCATCAGAGAACTTCACAAACATGTCAGTGAATTCAGAGTATGAGACACGTTTGAACCCTCTGACTGCTCCATCCCACACATTGGATCTCATTATGTTGAATCTGCTGACTTGTTTTCGGTCAATGACAAGGGCCAGGTTTGAAATGATGTCAGGAGCTGTTAAACTGTTTTCTTCCCTAGAGTGTAAACAGTGATTTTAATCAATGTAATCAGTATTTGTAGATATTATATTTTCTAATCAACATACTACATTTGTTGCTCACTCTAGCGGTTGTGGGAGGTCAAAATAATGTGCCGAGATTTCAAGCTCCTCCTCTTCAATAGTTGCTGGTGCATACACTTCCATGTATTCTCTACCAAGAGAGAGCATGCACAAATGTAAAAATATACACATTTCAAATGTACACTTAAGGTACAAATATTTACTGAAAAAAATCTACCAAACAGACCTGTAGCACTGGTTCTCTTTTGCAACATGGTCTGAAGTACTTGGGCAGTCGTCCTCTGAATCCGAGAGTGTTATCTTAAAAAACAGAAATCAGGCTTCTTTACAGCTGTATTTTTATATAGAACTGTAAAAGTGTCATTAAAAAAGCCATACAGATTCAAACACTGAAATGTAGCTAGCAATTTCTATTAGTGACTTATTTTAAAAGAGGAGGAAAGGCAACAGCATCAAGGGATCAGAAACAGGTCATTGTTTGACTAGCGAGTTCAAACCTGTTTCTACTAACCTCTGTTACATTGCCTTGCGGTGGTTTAACAGCACAATCACTACACCACAAAAAAAAAGGATTATGACAGAAAATATGAACAAGTATAATCAGATGTTTTAAAGCCCTCTGACTGGGACATTCTAAAAGGCTTAATGTGGAAAAAAAAGCTTAACATGGCTCAAACCTAATTTCTGTCATACTTAACACATATCAAGTGAATAATCTCACACTAAGCGTTTTCTCTCCCATAGAATTAGTCCATTATAAGGCATTATAAAACCTTATTACAAATAAGGTTTAAAAGAAATTTGGTTTTCCCTTGTTGTTGTTTAGATACGTTAAGTGTTTTTCATGTTAAGCTTTTTAGAAAGACCCCTTTGATATGCTTTGCAACAAATATACCATTTGTTCAGCTTTAAAACTAAACATCAACCATGACAAGAATAAAATCAACCTACATTTTATTACTGACTGCCTTTTCTGGTGTGGTTGAATGCTGAGGTGTTATTGGCTGAAAGAAAAATAACAGAAATTTGTATATACATATGTGTGCATGTATGTGTATGTGTGTTATACATATATACAGTACTATAGTATGCAAAAGTCTTAGACACGTTAGTATTACCCCCCGAAAAATAGTTTTAAACCATTTATTATATATTTTGCTGTAGTGTGTCAGGAAATATAATTTCCAAACATTCCTTTTGCCATTATTTGTAGTAATAATTACATTATAATGAGATTTTTGTATGCACAGGGAGTTTGACAACAACCAGTATGCTCCACAAGGAGATCTGGTCTAACCATCGAGTCTACTATTAGGAATGTTTGGAAACTGATATTTTCTACTGACACACTACAGCAAAAAATATAAACAACTGGCTTAAAAATATTTTTTGGGGTAAATCTATTTTTGAAACTGCCTGAGACTTTTGCACAGTACTGAATATAAAATTGAAAGAATGAAGGGAACATCACATTCAAGAATTGATCGTAATAACCTTACCAGTGTGTCGGCCAGGTTAGATTCATCACAATTCCTTGTTCTTATGACAACTTCTGTGTCAGAGTCTGAACTGAGAATCTGTTCTGCTAGACACAGAACAACATGTTAAGTGACTTGGTTTATATGAATACACAATACATAAATTCTGGCAAACTAACATTCAAAGTTACTCTTTCTGCAAATAAACAAATTTATCCGTTGATATGGCTTTCCGATTTCTGATTTGTAGTCTTTCAGTGTAAAGGGCTTCTGTGTTCCAGGAACATTAACAACTACAGACCCATCTGGGTAGAGAAGAACGTAAGGTCCTTCCTCCATGTCTTTATTAAAGTCTTTAAACTTTTTTTCAGCCAATCTAAGGACATCATTTGCGGTTACTTGTGGGTCTGTGTATAAGGGGAGTGTTTTCCCTCGTTGTGGTTTCAAGCAACCATTTTGCAGACACATTATGCCTACATTAATCTAAAAGAATACAAAAAATCACTTGTTAATGGGCTATTCACAATGCATGGCTTCTACATCGATTTTCCTAAGTTATACTACTGTACCTGTACTTTCTTCTGCTCATGTTTGTTTCCTCCCTTCATGCTCAAGGAAAAGTTGGTCTTTTCCTTAGATTTCAGCTTTCGGTATTCTAAAAACTGGTTTAACGTGGGCGTAGGTGTTGAGTCTGCGCCGCCTGTAACGTTAACGTTACCTAAAAAGAGAAATCAACGCTGGTCATACACTAACTGCTGCTAACGTTTTCAACTCGCTCTACTTATAAATACAACAGTTATGTTACGTGAAGTTTCGGGTCAGGTATAGAGCGAGCAGCACAATTTCTCAATGCTTCATGAGGCTTCATTTTCCCATGCCTATAAAACAATAGCTAAGATAAGCTATTGCTGTCTCGCTTTAATTACACCTGCATTATCCGTTGACACGGCCGAAATCGTTTCCTGTCGCGTCTCTTTTAAAACCTCGAGATTTTTTCCGCATGAGCTGCAAAACACCAAATTTGAACCCACAATAAGGACAGTACATTCTATATTTGTGTACACTGCCGCTAGCTACTTCTTTCTTCTTCTGTACCGCAAGCAACAGAACTGTACTTCCTGTTTGTCTTGATTGACAGGGGTTCCGTCCAATCAGCAGTAACTACCCCGGTCACACAAAATACCTACCTTTTCCGTTTTGACCGATTTGTTGTTGTGTTTTCTGACTTGTAATTTTGTTTTCTGACTTGTCATTTTGTTTCCGGAATTGTTGTTGTGCTTTATGGTTTGTTAATGTGTTTTCAGATTTGGTGTTGCGTTTTTAGATTTGTAATTGTGATTTGTAATTTGGATTTGTTTTTTGCTTTTAGATTTGTTGTTTGTTTTGCGATTTGTTGTTTTGTTTGGCACTTTACGTGCTCTGTAGACATGAACGTAGAAGAAGCAGAGGACCAGCTCACTAAAGGTAAAAAATAAGCGTCTGACCCAGGTTGAAGCAATGCAGACAGTTAAAATGTATTTCATGTACTGATGTAGAATCTTTGATATAACTTTGCAGTTTACTTTAATATTTTGATGCTTTTTGAAACATCAGCGGTGACCCTAGGCCTACTACGCCATATAACACTTTGCTTAAAGCACTGTAAATAAGTTTACAAAACTTTTGGTCTTTATGTTTTTTTTAATTCTGCTCTGAGATGATGTGTGTTTGGATGTCTTCACCGCACACCCGTTCATTGCCGCTGTGTGTTGCTTGATCGTTAAAGGGATAGTTTACCCAAAAATGAAAGTTAATCCTTAAGTTGTTCCAAACCTGTATACATTTTTTTTTGTTTGGATGTACACAAAGAAAGATATTTGGAAAAATGTTAGCAACTGAGATTTCTGGGGCACCATTGAGTAGTACCATAGAAAAAATCTGTTCTGTTAAACACAAAAGAAGATATTTTGAAGAATGTAGGAAAACAAACAGTTCTGGGGCACCTTTGACTATCATTTAGTACTACCCCAGAAATCTCAGTTGCTGACATTGTTTTAAATATCTTTGTGTTCAACAGAACAAAGAAATTTATACAGGTTTAAACATAACATATGTTTCATAAGCTTAAATTGTGCTAAAGATCACCTTTTTCGATGTTGCTTTGGTTACTGCATATGCACACATGCTGACAAGCGCCTCAAGAGAACCCCGCCCTAGAAAATTGTCAGTTTTTGACCATGGGCTGTTTTTACTGGAAGGCGGGACTTCCTCTGCTGGAACGGCCATATTGGCGTTGCATTCCATTCCCATTCTGCATTGTAATGCGATTGCATAGTTCTATAAACACAACAGTCATAACCAGTTTGACAATTTTTTAGTTAAAATGAAAGGCATAAAAGCATACTGACATTTTATCAACTCATATTTATTTGTAATGAAATTACAACATGTTTGCTTCCCTGCCCTCATGAGTGCGGCTTTTTACTAAATATTTGGTGTTTCGAGTCAGATCCGTGGGCTTGGCTTGTTGGTTTTGACTAAATCCTTGGTGTTTCAAGTCTTATGAAACCTTTACCCTAACCCACACCTAACCTAACTCTAACCATCTAAATTACCTATGATTGTTAAACTTGCCAAAAACACGGTTGCGTGATGACGTCAGACTTGAAACATCAAGGATTTAGTGAGAGCCTCATGAGTGCATCACAGTCTTCTTTTACTGAAACAACAGCAAGCTCATTGTCCATCAGTGCCATCTAGCCACTTGAGCTGGCGGTCTGAACAGGGAAAAAACTTGAAGCACATTTATTTTTTAAAGTTTAGCCTTTAGCTTCTTTGGTTATGCTACCGTCTTTTATCAGCTCGGTTTTGAATGGGTATCTTTTTGTGCCACTTGACATATTAGGTATGTACGCTTCATGAACATTAACCACAACTCTCCCATGAACATGAACTACTCGGATTTAATCTATGACCTGTGCTTTGCCTGATGTTAACAGGTGGTGACACCAGGAAAAATAAGCTCTGTGATCCAGAATGTCACGTACCATCTAAACGTAAACGTGAGTGCACTCTCTTGTCATGCGTATCAATGGGTAACACTTATTATTCACACATTTTTATTCTGTGACAATTTATTTACATTATGTGATGTTTTTTAAGTTGTGTATATTTTGGTCCTTTTTTTAGGAAACTAAAATGTTCCGTCTTGTCGAACTCTAACTTATATAAGGTTCTTTTTGTGAGTTTATCAGCACTTTGAATGCACATACCAATCAGGTCCAATCAGGATCAGCTTTCTTTAATCCATATTTTAATCTTATTTATTTTTTAAATTAAGTTCTTTAAATGTATCTGAATTTTTGCTGTATTAAGCCTTGAAGGTCAAAAAGTCACCAATTTAATTTAGGCTATGGAATCTTTATTACAACCAGTGCTTGAAGTGAGAAAAATGGTTCCAGTAATATGTTGTGCACGTTGGCAAATTGTGACCACATTTAAAATTTCTACAAAACAAAAAAATTGTATTGGACATATTGCTGGTACAACATATTTATTTACTAAAGGAAGCATTTACCAAACAACCGATTCAATAATGTTAAATACAAAGGTAGACAGGAACATAGACTAACTACACTAGACAAGACTTAGACAACACTTGAATTAAATTACAAATAACTGGACTAGACTAAACTGAACTGAACTGAACAAGACACAGGAACTACACCACACGAATCAAAATGAACCAGCACAAGACAGCAAACACGAGGGCATTAAATAGGGAGTCTAACAAAGGATAATTACAGAGGGCAGGTGCATGGAATCAACAATGATGGAAAGCTAACGAGGGAACGAGAGGGGCAGGGCCAAAGACGAGACCGGAGAGAGCGCATATTATGTCATGACAACAACATTATGTCTCTCTCCACACAAAACATGAGGCTCTGCCATGATCCTGCCACAAGACCAAGACAGAAATGACATGATGAGGCAGAATCATGACAGAAGCCCTCCCTTTAGGAGCGACATCCTGGCGCTCCTCAAGGTGACAAACAAGACCAGACAGACTGTGACATAGACAAAAACAGGGAAACATGATAAATCACAATAAAGGAGCACAAGAGTCCAAGGGAAGGCGAGACTGGGGAACAAAAACAATGATGCCTGCTGCACCGGACTGGGATGCCGGCTGCACCGGACTGGATGCCGGCTGCACCAGATTGGGATTCCGGCTGGATGTGGCGGGAATGGGATGCCAGCGGCCTCGACCCTGGAGGAGAACCCGGTGGCCTCGACCCTGGAGGGGAATGCGGGTGGCCTGGACCCTCCCGCTGCTATTCTTCTGGCTGCTGGGTCCTAGGATGGCTGGTTCATTCTGATTCATGTGGTGTAGTTCCTGTGTCTTGTTCAGTTCAGTTTAGTCTAGTCCAGTTATTTGTAATTTAATTCAAGTGTTGTCTTAGTCTTTTCTAGTGTAGTTAGTCTATCTTCCTGTCTACCTGTTGTTTTTTTGTATTTTACCCCCTCATGGGTTTTTGTTTTGTCTTTATTATTATTAAAGTCTTGTGTTAACCCCTTACCCGCTGTCTGCGCCTGGGTCCTCTGTCCTTGCTCTCACCACGATCATGACACCGAAACGAACATTTCTGGGCCAAAAATTCAGCATGCACTTGGCCGAAAACGACTTAATTTTTTTGTACAATAAATGCATGATATTTCAGCCATACTTATCTCTAGAGAGAAAAACATTTTACCTGTCCCACTTTCTTTGGAATAAAGTCCAGGTTTCTACTAGTGTTGTAATCGAGACCAAGACCGAGACCACAGGGTGTCGAGACCAATACAAGACTAAGACTTTGAGTAGCCGAGACAAGACCAAGGCAGGCCAAGACTTAGTCGAGTCCAAGATCAGCACTCCCAAAATTAATTCAAAAGATCCACAAAAGACTAAAAAGTCATAATAGAATAATAATAGACGTAACTTGGGTTATTTATTGTGCAGAAATTTATATGTAGTACGTTTTATGTTCCATGTTTTATCACGCACCTACTGGATTACAATTTTTGTGCCGGTATAAATTCCATCAACTAAACATTTGAAAGAAAGGTAAAAACAAGATAAAATTAAATCTGTGACCTTCAACAAAACAAAACATTCAGTGACTTAATCAGTTTCATTGCTTTTTTATCTAATTAATAGCAAAATAGCTGTGTGTTGCTCTGAAATGCACAAAAGTTCAGATTTGTTCTAGATTTGTTTGGGACTAGCTAAAATAGAACAAAAACTTGTTTAATTGTGTTTCAAATTTAAGTCACTTATTAACTCAAGGTTTATTGAATAATTATGCAAAATCAATATCACATCAGATATATAAAATAAAAAAACAAGATCTCATACAAGTACCTTTTTTGCAATCATCTCAAATATTGTGGGCCTTTGTGTATTCATTTTGTTGACTGATTTCTTTAAGACAATCCCCCATTCTTCTCTTACCAGCAGTAAGAGTAACAAAAATAACAGAAGAATCAAATAAGGAACAAGTGGTGAATGCTTTTAAAGCCAGAAGTTTTACATCCAATCATTAGTTAACACATAAATCACACAATGCATCAGCAATTTAGTGTAATTCCCACAGTTGTGGTCTTGACCGTTCTTGAAATAAAATTCCGAAATCACCAAGTCTGAGACCAAGACAAGACCGAGACCAAAGACAGTGGAGACTGAGACAAAACCAAGACTAGAGATGCACCGATTGCATTTTTCTTGGCCGATTCCGATTTCCAATTTTTTTTGTAAGTGTGACCTGCCGATTTTGTTTTAAGAACTATAATTGAAAGCACATACAAACAAAAATCTACTTTTCTTCAATGAAAACGTTTATTTTTATTACAAAAATATTTTAATTACAGGATCTTTTCACCTTAACAAAATAAAGTGCTCTGTGACTTGAAAAAAGTAGAAATAAGAGTTAAACATACAACTGAAAATAAATTCCTATATATAACAAACACAGTCATTAAACTGACCTTCTTCTGAATATAACAGAAATGTACAATAACGTAATAATAGGTGCAGTGGATAATAACTGAATAACAAGGCACCTTTGCTACCAACAGATGCAAAATGCTATTACTTTAGCATTAATAGAAGGTTTTTCTTCACAAAGAGAAGCATCTCCACCTTGTCACCTTCTTTCAACTACCACATGTCCAGCCAAGCTAAATAAGCGCTCACTTTCAACACTTTCCTCGAAAGGTGCGAGCAACATCAGGACATTTTCAATAAGCCGCCACTGATGCGCGTTGAGTGTGGCCGGCAGCTCGTGCTCCGCTGCCCACAAAGCACGTCTCTGTTACACCAGTGACTGCAGCATATAAAATGTGCTGTTCCACGATGTCGGAACATCTTTTACTGGGCTGGCCCAGCTGTGCCAGCATGTTGACAATTGATAAAAATAATAATTTGAGATTCATTTTACATAACATGACTGTTGTTAAATATACTTTTAGATTTCTAACAATTTCACATTTACTCTCCAAATTAATGTTGAAACAACATTAAGACAGTCTATTCTTTTACATTTCTTCAATGCCATCATTTTATGAATGAAAAGCCATCACTGATACCATGGGCGTAATTTCCACTGGGGACAAGGGGGACATGTCCCCTCCACTTTTCAAAATCCCGTTCGTGTCCCCCCCACTTTCAAATTTGTTTATGATTTTTAACCGCACGCCTTCATCGCCACGGAGATGTAGAACTGAGCAGTCTGCCTGTGTCGATGCGGGCGTCGCGTGCACACTAAAAATATCTCACTGAAATGTTGTTTTCCATCCTGTGGACGGCAGCAATTGTTTTTCTCCATAGGAATTCACTATGAAAAACTCAAAGTATTTAAGCTTAACGACCGGAACAACGACCAGGTATATGAAGGTATTTTTGGTGCAAAACTACTGAGCACCTGTGAGAGTGGAATTTGTAGTTCTAGAGGTTGGCAACACATGTGTATCAGTAAATTTGTAGTCAAAATTTGAAGTTGCAAACACAACACAACAGTTACACCTTCTTGAATCCGTGCTACGGAAGTTAGAAACGTGTATTAATGTGTATGTAACTTTGGAGACGGTCCCTAAATTCACGAATATCAAACGTCCAACCTCAAGCAACTAACTTAAGTGTGTCCATACTTAATACTTAATTTGTAAATACGTTCTTGCATAATTTGGCAAAAACTAAACAAGAGTTTAAAATACTATGTAAACACATGCCTCTTGTTCTTTTACTTTGCGTTGTTGGCGTTTACCTTTTTTCCGCTCCAGACGGATGGCGCCGTTTAAAACCATGGCCATAAAGGGACATCAGCAGCACATCACGCGCATGTCATTCCCTGCCCTGCACTGATGTCCGAGAATGTCACAGTCATTAAATAAATTAAGTACTAAAAGGAAATTTCCAAATAATGCCTCTAAAGTTGGATCCACAAATTATAAAAATAGCGTCTTAATTGTTTACAATAGTGTTTTTGATTCGGTTCTCAAGGGGCCCCCTGGTGGTTTAGAGGCCCTACGCAACCTGCGTAGTCTGCGTATAGGCAGGATCGGCTCTGAGTACATTGGTTTAGTTTAAATAAATATGCTGGTCCGCTACATGACAATCCCTTACAAAAACTAATCATGGTTTTACTACAGCAACCATATTTTATGTTGTTGTTTTAACTGTAAGAAAAACATGTTTTTGTTTGTTTAACTGTAGGCGTATAATTTTCATAAGGGATTGTCAACGTAGCTGACCAGCATACTTATTTAAACTAAACCAATGTACTCTATTACGATTAGTGATTTCAGGAAAATAAAGCAGCTCGGGATGATTCTCGCGGAGTTTTTCAATTGCGCGTTAGGGCGCCACCTGTTGGGCGCCAAAACTAGCTCATTTGGCTGCAAATGCACAAATCACTTTTGCACCATATATCACATAGATATGTGGTGCAAAATGAGAGAGTGTGCGAACTTGTGTCAGAGACTCGCAGCAGCAGATTCAAGCAGTTGTAGTTATGTTCTTGTGTTTGTGCTAGAACAATGTGCAAGAATAAAACCTTTAATTTGTGAGAAAATATTTTACAAGCATTCAACTCTCATTGCATGAATTCACATACTGTTTGCGGATGTGCAAAACTCTTCTGTGAACGCACGTCTTTTGGTGCAGGTGTGTGAATGTGTTTTGCACCATATTTACTGCAACATTTGTAGCAAAAAATGTGAGTGCACGAGTATCTCAGTTTGTGATTTGTAGAATTGGATTTGTGCACTTGCACTGAAGGATTCAAGAAGGTGTAACTGTTGTGTTGTGTTCCCTTTCTCTCGACGTTGTGTCGAGCCGACAGATGGGGTTCGCTCTTGAGAACCTATCAACTTCTGACTAGTTTAGAAAAGGCCAAAGAAATTGGCGAATGAAATTTGCATGCCGGACTCCGCCCCCGGATATCCGGGTATAAAAGGGAGACGGCGTGCTACATTCATTCACCTTTTGTTCTTCAGAGCCTTCACTCTGACCGACTTTGAGACTTCAATCTCTACGCCGAATTACTGCTGGAATCTTATGACGTGGTGCAGCGGATGGTCCCTTCCTGCAGTGACTTCCCCTGGGCGTCTCGGCAGTTCCAGAAGTGTTTTTTCTCTAAAAGAGCAAATTTCTCCAGCATGGCATGTCCGGCTGTTCTCATGGGTGCAACACACTCATCGAGAAGGGGGATGGACACGATGTCTGCTTCCAGTACGCTGGGGCAGACATTGTGGATACATCCTGCCCGCACTGCGGGCGGTTGACGATTCAGATGTTGTGTCACAGCTGGCTGTGTTCCCACGGGACTCAGCCACCACCTCGTCTGCTCCCCGTTCCGTGATGGCAGGACTACTGCCCTGCCGCCCGCTACGGCAAGCAGCGAGGGTGATATGAGGATTACTGTGAGCGTTTATCCGCCAGCCACTGGCTCACGGACCGTTCGCACCTCGTCTCGCTCGTCTGACCGTTCCCCAGGAGACGGTCCCACCGTCATGTTCCTCAAACACGTATTCGGACACGATGCGTGATGATGAGATGTCTCTTGCAGCATCGGGGGGTGACGTACTGCCATCCGACTCCGACGATTCCTTGGGCTCCCTCCCTCGGGGGGTCGAGCCCAGGAAGAAGCGGATGTTGAAATGTCATCCATGCTTTCCCGGGCCGCCGTGAGCATTGGGTTGCAGTGCCGACACTGCCTCCCAGCGCTCGCGGCTGGCTACATGGTGCCTCGGGGTTGAGCGCCCAGTGCCGTGTTTACCAGAAGTGCATGAGGAACTTAGTAAGACCTGGAACACCCCCTTTCCGGCACGTTCACGTCAAACAAAGTTCTGTCACCCTCTCTTCCCTCGAGGGTGAGGCAGCTAGAGGATACGTCGATGTCCCCCAGGTGGAGTGTGCCGCCGCGGTGCACTCGTGCCCACAGGTGGCGGCCATCTGGGGGGCTCGACCTAGACTCCCGTCCAAAGCATGTGGGGTCTCGGCATCTCTGGTGTCAAGAGCTTACATTGCGGCGGACCAAGCTGCCTCCTCTCTCCATGCTATGGCTCCTGCCAGGCCAAGGTGTTGAGAGAGCTCCACGAGGGTAAGACCGACCCAGCGCTTATGCAGGAACTCCGCGCCGTCACCGACCTCGCTCTATGGGTGACCAAGGTGACCATGCGGGCCCTGGGTCAGGCGATGTCCACACTTGTGGTCCATGAGAGACACCTCTGGCCGAACCTTGCACAGATGAGTAACGCCGAGAAGGTCCGCTTTCTCGACGCACCCATCTCGCAAGGGGGGGGCTGTTTGGAGATACTGTCGAGCTGCAGTTCTCGACAGTAAAGAAGCAGACAGAGGATATCAAGCATATCCTCCCCCGCCGCGACTCGGCCGCCCTCGGCCGTCGAGTCCCGTGCAACGTCTGCTTACCAGCAGCCCTGGTCCTCTTCGACGCCCTCCGGCTCTGGCGCCCCCCACTCAGGTGGCCACCCCGGAAGAGACATCGAAGAGGAGAACATCGCCCCATCAGCAGCAACTCGACGAAAGCGGCCCTCATGGGAAGACCCCAGGGAGATCGAGAATACCATCGGGCCTGACCCCAGCCACTCCATCGCTGGGGGATTGGAGAGGGACGGTTCCTGCCCCGTCTCACCACCTGCTGGCCCCCTCCGGGGGGCTAGCGCCCACTTACTCACAAAAAGAGTTTCCTCTCTCTCTGGGTCATTACAGTCGCTCCCACTCTCGGCACTACGGTGGATGGCAACTCTACGTTGCTCCATGGCGAAGCACAACGTTGAGTTTAAACACCAGCCCTCAGCACTCTCAGTCAGACAGTGCGTTGAGCTGCGCAATCGCCAGGCAGGAAAAACAGCAGAGCCGATCTCCTTCCCGGGGGCCCTCCCCCGGCAAGGGATCCGTATTGCTGGCCATCGAACCACCCCCCGCGGGGGCGATGAAGCAAATCAAACCCCTAGTCCCCCTGTCTCGGTTCCTGGGAGCTTGGCAGCTTCCCAGGCGGTCAGGCTGGCTAGGGAGGACGATCCGTCTCGGCTATGCGATCCAGTTCACCAGACGCCCTCCCAAGTTTCGGGGCATCCTCTCTACCTCAGTCAGAGGTGGGAATGCGCCCGTGCTTTGGGCCGAGGTTGCCACCCTTCTGGCGAAGGGAGTGATCGAGCCCGTTCTACCAGCCGAGATGTTCAACGGGTTTTACAGCCCGTACTTCATTGTCCCAAGAAAGGCGGGGGCTGC
The DNA here is from genome assembly GCF_024868665.1 of Triplophysa rosa. NCBI lineage: Eukaryota > Metazoa > Chordata > Actinopteri > Cypriniformes > Nemacheilidae > Triplophysa > Triplophysa rosa. The sequence continues at coordinate 21,981,043 of NC_079894.1, forward strand.
ACCCCATCCTAGATCTGCGTGCCCTGAACAAGCACCTACACAAGCTGCCGTTCAGGAGGATCACGCAGAAGCGCATCCTGACGTCTGTCAGATGTCAGGACTGGTTCATGGCAATCGACCTGAAGGACACGTACTTTCATGTCTCAATCCTCCCTCGACATCGGCCGTTCCTACGGTTCGCTTTCGAGGGGCGGGCAAATCAGTACAGGGTCCTCCCCTTCGGTCTGTCCCTGTCTCCGTGTGTCTTCACGAAGATCGTGGAAGCCGCCCTCCTTCCCCTCAGGAAAAGAGGTGTGCAGGTACTGAACGACTGAATCTCGACGACTGGCTTATCTTGGCACACTCGCGAGATCTGTTGTGTACACACAGGGACCTGGTGCTCTGGCACCTAGATCGGTTGGGGCTACAGGTGAACTGGGAAAAGAGCAAGCTCTCCCCCGTGCAGAGCATCCTCTCCCCCATGCAGAGCATCCTCTTTCTCGGTATGGAACTCGACTCGGTCTCCATGACAGCGCGACTACAGAGCGCGCCCAGTCAGTGTTGAACTGCCTGAAGGTTCTCAGGCAGTCAGCGGTCCTCCTGAAACAATTTCAGAGGCTCCTGGGATACATGGCATCCTCGGCGAGGGTGGTACCCCTCGGGTTGATGCACATGCGACCGTTCCAACACTGGCTGCAGAGTCGGGTTCCTTGGAGAGCGTGGCAAACCGGCAGCAGGCGTATGGTATGGAGGAATTTCATGATATGTCTTTATGTTTTTGATCATTATTCACTATGTATTGCTCTTCGATTTAAACACATTTGTATGAGATTCTGAAAAGCACCCTGCACAGCTGTGTTTTTGATGTCTGGCAGTGTTTATGAAATCTGGGGACTTTTTCTGGCCCCAACCCTACAGTATGACCAAATCTGGGCATGTTCCGCCCCGTTACTATGACTACAATCTACATTGATTTTTTGAACTTCAAGATCGACTTTTACCACATCAATGGTCATCACGCCTGTCTGCCGACGCACCCTGACCCCCTGGTCTTCCATGACCTTTTTGCGGACAGGAGTCCCCCTAGGGCAGGTGTCAAGACACGTCGTGGTGACGACGGATGCCTCCCTGCAGGGTTGGGGTGCCGTGTGCAACGGGCACGCAATGTCGGGGCGGTGGACGGGCCTCCGCCTGCATTGGCATATCAACTGCCTAGAGTTGTGGGCTGTGCTACTTGCACTGAGGAGGTTACAACCTCTCGTGCGGGGCAAGCACGTGCTGGTCCGGATGGACAGCACAGCTGCCGTGGCGTATATCAATCGTCAGGGTGGCGTTCGCTCACGGCAGCTAACACGACTCGCCCGACGCCTCCTCCTTTGGAGTCAGCAGGTGATCAGCTCCCTGCGAGCCACACACATCCCAGGCGTCCTGAACCAGACAGCCGACGCGCTCTCTCATCAGTCGATGCCTCGTGGAGAGTGGCGACTCCATCCCCACGCAGTCCAGCTCATTTGGGAGCAGTTCGGCCGCGGGACAAGCGGAAGGACGCTTTCCCCCCAGTGAGCCGCATTGCACAGACACTGTGCAAGGTCAGGGACGAGGAGCATCAGGTGGTACTAGTTGCGCCCTACTGGCCCAACCGGACTTGGTTCTCAGAGCAGGTGCTTCTGATAACAACTCCCCCCTGGCCGATTCCCCTGACAGAGGACCTTCTGTCACAGGGGAAGGGCACGTAACGGCATCCCAGGCAGACCCCTGGAACTTCCATTTCTGGACGGGACGAGAAGATCCTGAGTGGCCCACCCCCTGCATGGTTGGAACATCACTCAGGCTAGGGCCTCGGCCACTAGGCGGCTATACGCCCATAAGTGGCGCCTCTTCTCGTCCTGGTGCTCTTCTCGAAGAGAAGACCCGCGGAGTTGCTCGATCGGGAACGTGCTGTCCCTTCCTCAAGAGAGACTGGAGAGTAACCTCTCCCCCCTCCACACTGGGAGTGTATGTAGCCGCTATGGCCGCTCATCACGACCCAATTGCTAGGAAGCCCCTGGGACAGCACAACCTGGTCATTAGGTTCCTAAGGGGCACGAGAAGGCGACCGCCTCATCCGCGCTCCGTACCCTCTTGCAACGTAGGTGGCGGGCCTCATGAGGCCCCCCCCTTCGAGCCCCTCGGAGCTGCTGCTCTTTCTCATCTCATGATAAAGACGGCTCTCCTGATGGCGCTCACCTCCAAGAGGGTAGGGGACCTACAAGCACATCCGTGTCCACAGATTGCCTAGAACTCGTGCCCAAAGTTCCCACCACTCCCCCTAGAGACCAGGTGGTGAAACCTGCAGGTGCTACCCACTGGGGAGGAAGACCCAACCCCATCCGTGTTGTGTCCAGTACGCGCACTGCACCTCTACTTGGACCGCACGCAGAGCTTCAGAAGCTCTGAGCAGCTCTTTGTCTGTTTTGGAGGTCAGCAGAAGGGGAGGACTGTCTCCAAACAGTGGCTGGCGCACTGGATCGTGGATGCCGTCGCTACAGCATACCGATCTCAAGATCACCCCTGCCCATTAGGAGTGAGGCACACTCCTCATGGGCACTGGCTCAGGGCGCCTCTCTGGCAGACATCTGCAGAGCTGCGGGTTAGGCTACGCCCAACACCTTCGCGAGGTTCTAATACCTACACGTGGAACCGGTGTGAGCCCGCGTCCTGCAAGGCAACATGTAGGACCGGCAGCCGGTAGGGCGTACGCCTGCGAAAGCCCTTCCCCCCTTCCTTAGGTGGGTCAGCGGCTATTTCCGCCTCCCTTCTTTCCCCACTGGGTAAAGAACAGGCATTCCATCCATCACTAAGCATCTTCCTGGGGGCAGGCTGGGCAGAGCAGCCCTGCCCCCTTAGGCCGGGGAACAGTTGAGTTATCTACCACATAGCTCTAACTAGTGCTCCAGACGTGGTAACCCCCCCCAGTGGGCGGTTCCGTCTGATGTATCCTCATGAATGGTTCCTACCTCGGTAACTCAAGACCTCTCTAGGTGGACTCCCACCTTGCCAATTTCATTCGCCAATTTCATTGGTCTTTTCTAAACTAGTCAGAAGTTGATAGGTTCTCAAGAGCGAACCCCATCTGTCAGCTCGACACAACATCTCGTTCTCTCCATCAGGGAACTGAGGTTACATCCGTAACCAAGACGTTTGCGGGAGAGAAAAAAAATCTACAAGTTTGCAACTTCAAATTTTGACTACAAATTTACTGATACACATGTGTGGCCGATCTCTACAACTACAAATTCCACTCTCACAGGTGCTCAGTAGTTTTGCACCAAAAATACCTTCATACAGGTAAGCCCTAATTTCTGTCGAACCTACTTGTAATAAACATAGCTTCTGTTAAAAGAACGAGCCCTTACTAAACAGATAAAGTAAAAAATCTCGCGCTAAGCGTTTCTTTCCCAAAATCCATTATAAGGAAACAGCTTAACGTACCTTAACGTAAATACATTTTGTTTGTCACTGATATCAAACATAAACGTGATAACAGAAAAGTTTTTTTTCTCAGTTTGTCGCTGCCTTCCACGTTATGTGGTTTCTTTAAAATTAACAAGCTTAACGTGAGACTATTGTTATCCCTGGAATAAGTGCTTATTCTTTTAACAGCAGCTAGTGTTTATTACAATTAAGGTTTAATAGAAATTTTGTTTTGCTTAGTCGTTGTTTCGGTACGTTAAACCTCGTTAAGCGTCTTAGAAAGCCGTGCGGTCGTGCCTCAGCTCCTGTCCCCTTTTGGTTAGTTTAAAGCGGCCCTGCAACGATGTGTCATGCAGTCTGACTTCTTTACAATGTTAAACGTACTGTCTTCTCATGCTTAACATGGTCAACTTGTCAAAAAACTAGTTGGGCGTATTACGTAGTATTTCTGTGCTCAATACACTCCCCCAGCGATCGTACAGGTTTCGGAAAGTTTTTTCGAACATATAAAACTGTTTCGCAACAACTTTTTGTAGTCATTATTGGACAATTCTCCCGGAAAAGCACGCGGCACGGCCACAGGAGAAGGAGCATGCGCAGACGTCACTTTCACTTGTAAGCAGGAGAAAGACGTTCGTGAAGTTCAGGTGTTTGTTTGTTAACTGCATTTGGGTGATGAACGTTATATAAACGGTGGATATAACGCTGGATTTAGAGATCGTTTAAAACTGATGTATGGAGCCGTCCCAGCGCTAAAAGATGCCTGACATGAACCCGATGCGGTGAGTGAAACTGATGTCTGTGTTTTGTTGACAATGTGCTTTAGTTCAGCCTACCCCTCCCCTCCCCCGCACGCGCAGTATGTTTTCGGAAACAATCGTAAAGCTGTATCTATCTTTTATAAATGTGATCAAACTAAATACTCTTCGAAGATACGAAGTATGCAGTACTGCTCTATAGGCACTCGAGATTAGTATGAGATTGGCAGAAACCCCGTGTGTTACGGCCGCTTTAAGAAGTGTCTGTTGTTGCGGGAATATGGGCATTGTCCCTTTAAGAAGTATGGGCTTTGTAGTCCTGACCGCACGGGATGATGGGAAAAGTAGTGCGGGTGGGGGGAATTGATGTGTGTGAGAGGAAAAGTGGCGGACGGAACTTAAAGGGGAGCAAGCTGCTTTTAGAAGTTTTTGTTGTTTTTCATAAGTTCGTGAAACCACCCGGGAGTTCAAGTAATTGTGAAACGGTATAGTGATGGATGGAGCTTTCGCTTGGTGAGATTAAAACAATGTGCTTCCAAATAACTTTGTCGGCTGATTACTGCGAGAAATGAACCAGAGAACACTGTTACAGTTAACGTTATCCACAATCGGAGAGGCGGATTAACAAGAAGGTAACATTGGGGGCATCGTCCGGGATCTCTCGCATGTGGTGAGTCGTGTTGATATTTTCGATTGCCAAGCCGAAGTTTATAAAGCTGCACTGCAGCACGATGAGAAAATACTCCCATGTCAATACGGGTGGCCACGTGAATGCTACGATGTTAACGGAGCACGACGAAAAACGAACGCCTATGTCATTCGCTGATTGGTTGAATGAATTGAATGCTCAAGCATTAAATAATGGCAGTAAAAACCCCTTCGCACAGAACGATACGGTATGCTCGCAAACCGCTACAGTCAAAACGCCCACATACCATTATGTTTCACCACGAACAGGAAGAGAAACCAACCCTTTTAAAAGTGGAATGGGAAATGAGATGCATGACAGTGGAATTGATACGCAACGCTATGTGCAAAGCACGCCAGCTAATTTAAAATCTCAACATGCGGCATGTAGTGATCAAACGAACAAATGCATGTCTCAACGCATGCCCGTAACGCATCACAAACCCTGCCAAGGTGCTACAGCGCTGCATATTGTACATGACCCTGAAAGTAATGCTGGGTGTGCCAGTGATGATGAGCATTGTTTTCTTGAGCTGAATAGATCCAGACAACACAGAAAGAAGCCACGCCAGATGTACTACGATCTATCATCGGACAGTGGAGAGGAACGTGGTGCTATAAAAGAAAGAATCCCAACGCTACGACCAGGTCAGTTTGATGGTTCCACTTCTTGGAGAGAGTTTTTAAATCGGTTTGAAGATTGTGCCAGAGCTAACCACTGGTCGGATAGGACAATGGCTGTGCAGATGAGGTTCTGTCTAGTGGGTGCTGCAGGCGCTGTGATTCACAAAAACCCCAGATCAAGTCGATGGAATTATGGCCGCATAGTGGAGGAAATAGAAGCTGCATATGGGCCGTCATCAGAGCACGCTGCTGCCATTGGAATAGAACTGAGGCAGAGAGTCCGCAAAGTAGGTGAGCCGCTTCACGTATTGAGAGATGATATGTATGAGAAAGTCTCCATTGTCTATGCAGATCGCTCTGAGAGAGAACAGGACTCCATTAGTGTTGAGGTGTTCATTAATGCGATGGGGGATGCTGACATCGTGCAGAGACTGTTGGAAGAGCGTCCACGCACATTAGCTCATGCTTACAAGATTGCACACAGGTACGAAACCACACGTCGTGCAGCCACTAGTGTAACACAGCTCATGCAGTCTGCCACAAGACCAGCAGAGCGGAGAACCAGAGCAGCTGCGCTACGGGAGTGCCCTGAACAAAGTGAAAGTGATGAGGAGAACTCAGTCTCGCACACCCCCGAATGGAGATAAAGACACAAATACACACCTATGAAATCCCAAACACGAAACTTCACCAAGCGTGGGAAAATAAACTGGGGAGAAATTGTCTGTCACAACTTCCAGGGCATCGGTCACATGAGACGGAACTGTCCTTCACCCAGGCTCATCCTGCAACATGTATCTCCAGCATTACCCCAGACTCAACCTACCTCAGAAGTTCTGAGAGTCAAAGGTAGCGGTCCTGAAATGTGCATACACAGCCTGCTGTATAATATGGAAATGTGCGCCCTTTTGGACAGTGGAGCCAGGAGGAACGTGTTGCCTCGGCACTGCTATGAGACCATTACAGCCGATGTCAGGCCCCCACTCAGACTATCCACCATACAAGCACTGCAGGGAATCAGCCCTTTGAATGTTGGCGTTCTTGGTGAAGTTGATGTCCCAATTCAAATAGGAACTCACACAGTCAGTGTTAACTTCATTGTAGCAGATGTAGCAGAGGGTTCGGAGGCCATTCTGGGACACCCATTTCTGGAACAGGCAAGAGCACGTCTTGACTTCGGCAGCCGGAAAATAATACTTTTCGGTGAGCAAATACCTTACTTCACTCCGAAAGACAAACCCAAAGTACACATTGTGCGCATAGCACGTACTACTCTTCTGGAAGCGGGACGTGAGTATATTGTACCGGGCAACGCACACTTTCGGGGGCATGTAAAGGGCAACGTGCTGCTGAGTCCAACTAAAGGCTTCATGGAGAAATATCAGGTGCTAGTGGCGAGGATCGTGGTTGACGCCCAGCGAGATAATCGAATTCCCATCAGGCTATACAACCCTGGCCCAGCTGATGTGAAGATAAAGAAGGGAGTCGTTGCTGGAGTTCTCCAGCTGGCAGATGTAGTACCGGCCCCCACTTCATCAGTATCATCTAAAGGCCTAATTCACGCAACTGTCCCAAGCTACTTGCAGTCAATGTATGCAGAAAGTGTTGCAGATTTAAAAGAGACAGAACAGCGTGATCTGGCAGAGCTCCTCGTTGCTTACCGTGATGTATTCTCCTCCGGCCCGACAGACCTCGGTCGCACAAACTTGGTGCAGCATGACATCCAGACCCGCCCAGGCCCACCTGTGAAGCAGCCCTCTCGTAGAATGGCGTGTGAGAAGCAGAGAGATGCCGACAGACAGATTCAGCAGAATCTTGATTCTGGTTTAGCCTCCCTAAGCAACAGCAGCTGGGCTTCACCGATAGTAATGGTACAAAAGAAAGACCAAACGTATCGTCTGTGTGTTGATTATCGAGCTTTAAATGAGCGCACCATTAAAGATGCTTACCCACTTCCACGTATCCAAGATACGTTGGACACGTTGTCAACAGCCAAATGGTTCAGCACACTGGACTTAGCCTCAGGCTATTGGCAGGTGGAACTAACCCCAGAAGCTAAGAGGGCAGCTGCGTTCTGTAGCAGGAAGGGGCTGTTTGAATGGAATGTCATGCCATTCGGGCTTTGCAATGCCCCGGCAACGTTTCAACGCTTAATGGATCGCGTCCTGGCTGGGATGCAATGGGAAACATGCCTAGTTTATCTGGACGACATCATTGTGCTGGGAAAGGATGTGAAGGAAATGCTCCATCGTCTGACCCAAGTATTTGAAAGACTGCACCAAGCTAATCTAAAGCTCAAACCCTCTAAGTGTTGTCTTTTCCGCCGCCAGGTAGTCTA
>NC_079894.1:22698351-22745663 GCF_024868665.1 Triplophysa rosa
AGCTTCTAATGTATTAGAGAAAATAGTACCCAATTTGCTGGTCATGTCATCGAGCGATTCTGTATTTATTGGTATGGTTATTAAAGGAGTCAGATCTGGCAAGCTCTTTGCGAAACTATCTTTAGTAGTCGAGGTAATTGTTCTACCCTGTCGATAACGAGTTAAACGGCTGATTTCTGCAGTGCGCAGTGTACATGTTAAGATAGTGATCAGTGACATCGTCGATTTGAGGTATAATATCTATATTGGTTAGATCGGCTCCGTGAGATATAATCAAGTCTAGTGTATGATTAAATCGATGAGTGGGTCCATTGATGTGTTGTGTTACTCCAAAAGAGTGTAATAGCTCTGTAAACGCCACTGCTAATGCATCGTTAGCACTATCTACGTGGATATTAAAGTCTCCGACAATTAGTACTTTATCAACGTTAACCAATAGGTCCGATAGGAAGTCCGCAAACTCTTTCAGAAAATCAGTGTAGGGACCAGGGGGTCTATACACTGTAGCCAACGTACAAGAAAGCAATGGTTTTTTACTGTCAATTGGAACATATGTTCAACGCAAGCACTTCAAATGATTTAAATTTATGCTCCGTTCTCTGAGTTACAGTAAGAAAGTCTCTAAAGATTGTTGCGACACCGCCACCTCGACCAACCAGACGTGGCTCATGCATATAACAGTAGCTTGGTGGGGTATACTCATTTAGACCGTAATAATCATTTGGTTTAAGCCAGGTTTCGGTAAGGCAAAGTATATCAAAACTGTTGTCTGTGATCATTTCATTTACAATAACTGCTTTTGAATTTAGTGATCTAATATTAAGTAGGCCGAACTTTATGAGTTTGTTTTGGTCGTTTATTACATTGTCCTCAGGTTTAATCACGATTAGATTTTTTCTCTGAGATTTGGCTATTTTGTTATTTTGTAGTATTATTCGGGGGACAGACACAGTCTCTATGCATTTGGAAGCAGTAACATTTCTAACAGATGAGTGGGAGGAACACAGACTATGGTTGAAGTTTTGACTTACCGCTGGGAGACGTAGTCAAGCGGTGCGTAGCGTCTTTGAGATGTTGTCAGACAGAAGAACCGCTCCGATGCTGCTGGGGTGCAGGCCGTCAGGGCGGAAGAGCCTAGGTCGCTCCCAGAACAGATCAAAATTATTAACAAAGAGCAGCTTCTGTTCAATACACCATGACATCAACCATTTATTTAGAGCAAATAGTCTACTGAACTTTTCATTCCCTCGTCGGTAGGTAGGAAGCGGCCCTGATACGATGATCCTCGCCGTGGGCGATGCGTTGCGTACCGTCTCGATCAGACTCCTGAAGTCCCTCTTCAGGATCTCCGACTGCCTCATCCTGACGTCATTCACCCCCGCGTGCAGCACGACAGCTCCGACGTTAGCATCGTCCTTCAGGATCGCAGGTACCTGCGCAGAGACATCAAGAACACGGGCGCCAGGAAAACAATGAGTGCGCACCTTACCTTTAGTGGAGGAAGCGCGTACGTTCCGGACGATTGAGTCTCCGATGACCACAGCGTTGCATTCCGTCTCGCAGAGGGCGGCAAAGCGGTTCCTGGTCGGGATCTCGAAGACCGGTGGCGGCGGTTGGGTCATCGCTCCAGTCCTGGCTCGCGCCTTTCGCCGTGGGTGTGCCGGTGCAGGAGTGAAGTTCATTTGGGCTGACCGTGTTCTCGAAGCCTGGGCTCTGTGCAGAGAAACACGCGGAGTAGAAGTGGAAGGAGTATTAAAATCGCGATGAAAACTTACCGCGGATTTGCGAGCGTCAGCTCTGGATGTTTCCAGCGCCGTTTTACGTTCTCGCAGCCGTGTCTGCTTCTCTAGTAGATCCTGGATCTGCTTCTCCACAGCCTCCAGTTCCGACTGAAGTGCGATCGTTTCCTCATCTGCACTCAGAGGTACAAACACATCTGAAACATTAGCCATTAGTGATGTAATAATGAGAACAGTGTGTTAAGCAGTGAGCAGGCAGGCTGGGAATGCTAACAGCCTGAGGCTAATAGCAGTGATCCGATAAAAATAAATTATCGGTGCGTTTAAGGACGATTTTTGGTATGGGATATACTTAAGGATATGTTTTACCCTCGGTGAATAACAATTTAAAACACAAGTCTTAAGATATAACAAGAATAAACGATGTATTAAGAATAAGTTTGAAAGAGCTCCGACTCAAACCACGCGCTCTCAGCAAACAGGAAGTGCTCGATAAATAGCCCAAATATTAGCTAGCGTATGAGGCGCGTGTTCTAGTAGTACTTGTTGCTTCTTTCGAAGTCGTGTTCTCGATAAATTACATACTGGTATTTTGACTGCTTCTTGTTGACGCATTAAAGATCACGACGATTTTTGGACTGGTTCACGTATGCAGAATTCGCGCATGCCCGGTATGTGTTATGTGGTGTTATAGTTAGTAACGCTCTATAAGGTATCATATATATATATATACAGTATATATATATATATATATATACAGTATATATATCCACATTCTCAAAGTGTGGATTATATAAACACTGTGAGAGTAGGGCTGTCACGATTATGAAATTTGGCTGGCGATTAATTGTCTAATAAATCATTGCGATTATGACGATTAATTGTCTGTTTTAGAGCTTTAAAATTGGGTCATCATAAGGTTTAGGCTTTTAAGTGTCAATAATACAACCGCCAAATACTTGTAAATTAAGTAAATTGATCAGGAGTGAATTGAAGCCACCATTAAAATGCTATCAGTCTTCGAAAAGCTTCAAATCTGTTTTTTTTTTCTCACTTGCAAGACTACAATAAAAGTTCACTTCTATGTTAATGAGATTTTGGTAGACTGGTTTTTCACACTGAAATAATATTAAATTTTACTGCAGGTTATTTTATGGTATATGCTTTAGTTTTTTTTAAGTGATTGTGTTGTGGTGGTACATTTTACAAGTATTACCATGCTATAGTTACGATACGCCCTTTTCACAATGACGTCACTTAACTTCCGCCTTTTTGCAAAGCAGTGTATCATAACATCCGTCTTGCAACAAACAAGAAGAACAAGAAGAAGAAGAACTTCCGTTTTGCCGTCGTGCTGGAATTTAACAACAGTGAGAAAAAAAACTGACAGAACACGTATTCAAGTACTTATCCTAGCACCTTCGCTAACACACACACACAAAAAAAAACACTTACCTTCATAATCAAACAGGTACTGTTCAACGAAGAATTTGTATCCATTCTCTAGCTTTGATCTTGTCGTTAGCGAAAATTTGTCTGCAAGACGTTGTACATCATACGTATTTGTGGCAGATATGCAAGCCACTTGGTAAACTCCATTCTGAGGCGCTAGCTGAAGTAACTTCTTCTTCTTCTTGAGTTTTACTGGCGGTTGGCAAATCAGCTTATAGGTGCATTACCGCCACCTTATGAACTGGAGTGCTAGCGGAAGTAATGATACACTTCTTCGCGGCAGAACGGAAGATGCGTGATGTCATGTGAAAAGGGCGTATTATAGAATAAAATATGCAGATGCACTACAGCTCCCCCTAGTGTCTTCTATAGAGATGTGCAATAATTGCGATGATCTGAAACCATCGCGATGAGGTCAAACAATCGCGATGAGACGATTATTTAATAATTGTGACAGCCCTATGTGAGAGTTAATTTTACATTTTAACACAGGCGATATTGCGGTGTTGTCATTTCAAACCCGTTTCACTTTCTTTCTTTCACAGAACACAAAAGATATTCTGAAGAAAGTTGGTAACTGAACAACAGCGGCACCCATTCACTTCTATGGACACAAAACCAATGCAAGTGAATGGGTGCCATTGCTGTTCGGTTAAAAACATTCTTCAAAATATCTTTTGTGTTATGTGGCAGAAGGTAATACAGGTTTGAAATGACAAGAGGATGTGTGAATGGTGACAGAATTTTCATTTTTGGGTCAACTTTTACTTTAACTTTTTTTTTTTAACCCAATGTACGGTATATCTCAGTTCTACAGTATAAGTATTGTCTCAGAAACACAAGTCTTGCTTTGCACATGTTGATGACCCCTGGTGGTAATATACCTCTAATCTGCACTAGTTTAGCTGTAAATTAACTAAATATGAAATCATCTGTAAATTGCATTCATTTCAATGCTCCATTACATGAAAAAGAATGAAAATTTGGGCCACAAATGCACTACCATTTTATCCCCTTGCTGCACTGATTTGCCGTGAAGAGAAGCAAGTATTCATTCTAACACGTGTGACAATCTCAACAGCACACGTCCATTACCACGGTAACCACGCATAAGTTTGCATTAATGAGGGATCTCCATGCGCAGCCCATAATATGCCCATTGTTAGGTGCGTCTGTTCATTAACTAAATGAGCAATCCATTTACAGGTTATGGGACTATAAAATGATATCGTGAAGCACATCCAGCAGAGGTAGTGTTTGTAAACCTATCTTGCTACTGAAAAGTCTCATATAATATAATTTCTGTAAAAAGCTAAACACCTTATGTTATGATAACTTACAGTAACTAGAGCAGAACATACGGTCACACATGGTGTGCTTGACATAAATCTGCTTTATGTTGCAGTATATTGACAAAATGAATGAAATGCAGGGTAAAGCTTTGAAATATGAGGGTTAATTGTCTGAGAAGGCAAAGAGATATAAACTGATATAGTATCAGTGGGACACACCTGGTTCATATTCACTTCAGAATGAGAAGCATGAGGTCAAGAGGGAGAAACAGCATATGGTGAATTATGGTGAGGTTAGTCTCAGCCAAGACACACACTGGCTGCACAAAGCATCTGATGTGTATTGCGCATAAAAATGGCAAAAGCTATATGAAGTCACCAGTTTAAAACGGGTTGGCTTGTACACAGTATTCAGGAGCGAGGGTGCGCAGGTTTTAATCATTCTACTGGAAAACAAAAGCTGCTGCAGTGAGCCCTTCCAGGAAAGGACTGGAATCCAAAGTTTGCTTGCTTTTCTTTTGCAGAAACTGCTGCAGCATTATTTAAACAAGCTTTTAGTTTTTCTTTACACTGTATGCATTAATGTGCATTTTTGCACCTAAAAAACATTTACCCTGGAGTACACTCTTAAAAATTAAGGTGATTCACGATGCCATAGAAGAACCTTTTTTGTCTAAATAGTTCCATAAAATGTTTCACAAAAGGTTCTTTGTGTACAAAAAGGTTCTTCAGATTATTAAAAGATAGAGATGGTTCTTTGTGGAACAAAAAATGGTTCTTTTATGGCATCACAGTGAAGAACCTTTTGAGCATCTTTATTTTTAAGAGTGTAGTATATTAATAAAGCTCGATAGTTCACTCAAAAATGAATATTTTGTGATCATTTATTCACCCTCGTGTCATTCGAAACCTGTTTTGTGTCCATACAATGGAAGTCTACTTTTGTGTTCTGCAAATGAAAGAAAGTCATACAGATTTGGAATGACATGAAAGTGAGTACATGAAGAATTTTCATTTTGGGGTGGACTATCCGTTTAACAGCAGAGTGTAAAGAATAATCTGCAAAGTGGACCATGTCAAAACTTTGAAAACAGAACACTGTGGGGTTTTTCAAAGAGCGCCCTCTAGTGTATGTACACAGACTCTCGACTCTCAGACACTCAACATATCCTCACATGAGAAGTATTATGCTATGTACATATATGTGATAAAAGTAATATAGAGCTAGCTGTGATGGCACTTCACTCCGCAATAGTGAAAAAGTTCTCCTCTCTCTCTCTCTCTCTCTCTCTCTCTCTCTCTCTCTCTCTCTCTCACTCACTCGCTCACTCTTACTGCTTAAAGGGATACAACAGATCTTGGCCCCCTATTGACTCCCATAGTAGGAAAATTTACATCATTTTTTTGGTTCAGTTGAACACAAGAGAATATATTTTGAAGAATGTAGGACAGCAAACAATTCTGGGGCAAGTTTGACTACCATTGTATTTTTTCCTATGGTAGTCAACGGGGGGCAAAATCTGTCTGGTTATAAGCATTCTTCCAAATATCTTTCTATGTGTTCATCAGAACAAAGAAATTTATACAGATTTGGAACAACTCGAGGGTGAGTAAATGATGACAGAATTTTCATTTTTGGGTGAAGTATCCCTTTAATTGTCTCTCCTACTGATTTGGTGAGAGCTGCATAGGGGTACGCACGCACACAAAACAGTGGGGAATGCTGAGAGGGTGTGCAGGTTTTGCTCTGCATTAACACAAAACTAAATTAATGAATAGCAGGATTTTTCACCCTCGATGGTCTTCTCCACATACTAATTATTTAGGCCTCATCCTGAGAGCCTCGGCGCATCTGTGAGCGTGTGTGTGTGCGCGCATAAGGCAGACGTGCCGAAGCGTTCAGAGTGTATTTTCATATTTGCTTTAATCAATGAGGACCTCTAACAGCTGCTGGGAATGAAAAAATAGCGGGAGAGATTCTCACACATTTTTCTCTCTCCCCGCGTGCTGCTGACAGACACTTTCGGAAGAGAGATTCCTGAATATGGAGAAACTCTTTTCATCAGAGCATCTTCACACTTACTTTGAAACTCTCGCTTACTTTGAGGATCTCACATCCTAGAATCTTTTTTGTTCATTGTATAGTATGGGTTATATTGTTTTTGGAGATTACAAAGGTTCTTGATGTTAAAGATTCTGAGCAATTTGGTATCTACTGTATTGCTTCTCCTCATCTCAGTCTTCATCTAGTTGTTCGTCTTCTAGTAACTTTTTCTGAAATGCTTCATGTTCTTTGTTCTCTCTTCTCAGTATCTTATTTGTCTTGTTTCATGTTCTCATTTGTATTTGCCTTCTCTTTCAGCTCTCTTGTCTGAGCTCTAAATACCTCTTTTTATCATTTTCTTGTCTTCCCCTCCCATCGTTCTTTCATTTGCAGACTCACCACACACAGCCATGTTGAAGAAGTACAGTATCATGGACGGTGCTCCAGAGTATCAGTTATGACCCCCGGCCACGCTCCCAACTCTGCTCATTTCAGCACATTCCGGCGAGCGCCTGTGAAAATACACCACTTTCTGTCCCTCGAGAAGAGCACGACATGAATATTTCATGAATATTTACTAAAACAGACTTTTTAGTAATACTCAGTGAAAAGAACTCCATTAGCATTTAGCTTTTGTGAGACGGCACTCTTCTCTCTCGCTCTCTCATGCTCTGTTTTATCCATTTATTCTTTAGAACGACACTCTGAAGCAACACAAAGGTAAATTGCCCCGAAACCATCCTCTTCATATTCTCACAAACGCATTTGTACGTCTTGTATGTGAATTGCTTACGGCGGGAAGCGCTGTGATTTTAAGCAGCAGATTTAAAACGGTTACACTCACCGCTGTCGATGCTTAACAAAACTGTTTACTCTCACAGAAACCCATATTCCTCTTTTTGTTTTTACCCCCTTTGGACTCATCTGCAGAGCAACATTACTGGTGCGCCGTGAAGCCCGGCTCAGACAAACGTACATTTTTATTAAAACGGCACTCTCCACCTCCCTGGCGAAATGCATGAAAGCATTGAACCAAGGCAAATCTTTAATTTCAGTTTGGATAATGCCCTCACTGCCATGTTAAATTCGCACGCAGACACGTACACTTTTCTGCCCTCTGCCAGCATGCCTGACTCCCCAAGGACAAAAGGAGTCTGAATTCTCCAGCTCTTAACGTTGAGCAAGACCTCTCCACCTTCAAGAAATGCCTGGGTCAATCCCTAAACAGAGAGAGTGAAAGAATGCTTGCATTTGTATAAATTATCTCTCTCACACACACACACACACACACACACACACACACAAAAAAGAACAAGGTCAGCTAATGGTTACCATTTCTCCTGTGGGTGTGAAGCTTCTGGCAGTGTAAACAAGTGCTGTGTCTTTGAATACGGGCTGCAGTAAAACTGTCACTGAGTTTTGTCAGTTCTGTCACTCTCACTGCAGTGACGTATGTGACGGCCGCTGCCGGTGTGTTGCCTTGTGTGGATTAAACACCGTGGGAGGAGTGAATGGGTAATTAAAGTCCATTACAGATGGTTTCAGATACATTCATACCTGAGGCCACAACTGTGGCACACCCGTCATTAAGAGCTTGATTAAAAATGAAAACTGCCATGGGTGTCGCAGTTCGGCAGTTTGAAACCTTAATCATCCGCATACTAAGATTTCACCTTATGCTCTTTAAAATAAAGGTGCTGCTTGGTGAGAAGAAATATTTTTGGCTGTATGTTCCACAAAGAAGCTTTAACCTCCACAGAAGCTTTCTGTTTGACAAAAGGTTCTTTACAGTGGAAAAATGTACTTTAAATTATATAAAGGTAAGAAACAAATGGTTCTTCTAAGAACCTTTGACTGAACGTTTCCTTGGAGAGTCAACAATGGTTCTATAAACTTTATGAGGCCCAAACTTCTGGTAGACCTCTGCAAAAAATCAACAACTGTTGAGATGTTTTATTTAAAATTTTCACAACTGACATACAATAAAATATTAATATAAATTAATATGAATATGAATTAAATATAAAATTAATTATTATATACAACCAAACACAGACCAGAAGTTAACTTTGGGCCAGGCGCGTGCGTCCAATGAAGCGATCTATATTGCTGTGGAGAACATTTTGTAGCACTTTATCCTAAAGATTGTTTTCACATAGATACAAATAAGTGTAAAATACTTAAATCTATCCTTAAATTTGGCCTCTATATAGCCTTCTCTGTTTTAAACATAAAATTGTTCCATTTTTTCAGGGTTTATTTTTGCTTGGTAGAAGTAAAACAGATGTCAAACTCTTTTTTCATGAAATTGTACAGTACCTGACAGCTCGACTTCTGAATCATTATTACGTTTACATTTAGTTATTTAGCAGCCGCTTTTTCTTTAAAAGGTTTTAATTATTCTTCTTTTCACACACATAAAATAGAATAAAGCGCCAAATAAGGAAACAGCTTTAAGCTGATTACGTTAAAAACCTATAGCTATCGCTGATAGTTAATATTGCTATTTCAACTTTTTTCAACAAGCGGCTGTCATGAGACCTGTTTACCGGTTTAGTCAAGTGCCATTTGTCATACACCCTTAAGGTAACAATAAAGAGATATATCATGGGGACACAATAATACGAGAAGTGCTATGCCAAATTACGAGTTTTTACAATACTGGAACACCAGCTGTTTGGAGAGAGATGGGCAAGTTATTTTATTATTATTATAAGGCTTACCATTGTGATCGGGCAGGGCATTCTCATGAATTGCGTATAAATAACACGCGCTTTGCATTATCGTGAAATACGTACGCCAAAGTTCGATTTTGCGTGCATAAATACGCCTATTTTTGCTTGCATATAATACGCCAATTTAGCGCGCGTGCATATTAACCGGCAATTTGTCTTATTAACCTGTCCCCTAACTCAAACCCTAAACCTAATGTTAGCGTGCGTGCATATTATAACCTCTACCCTAACCCAAACCCTAAACCTAACAGTATTATTTTAATTATTTCAGTGTTTCCTCTTCATGTACGTTTCAAAATGGCTGCTCTCCAGCGAGGTGCACGCATACATTGGCGTATTTATGCACGCAAAATCGAACTTTGGCGTACGTATTTCACGATAATGCAACAGCGTGTTATTTATACGCAAATCGATGTGAACGGGTTGGATCGGGGTTTGGTAAGGAGACAGTTTTGATCAATCATTGTTTTTTATGTACCAAAGTTCTTAATTACTTATTTTCATTTCTTTTTATTCAAAAAAGTTATGGATTGCAGCATAAATGATAAATTCTGCTAATAATATTACTAGGAAGGGCACAATCTGTAAAACATTTAAGGTTCATGGTAAAAGGTGTTAAATTGAGCTAAAAGTACTAAAATCTTGTTGGTAATTAAAAGCATGATCAATTTACACAATATATTTAATAACATTATTGCAAGAGTGAAGTATCTAAACCTTCAATGACGTAAGTTCTGCAAACCTTTCTGTGTAGTTCTGCAGACCGCTAAGTGTTCATTTGGCAAATAATTTTATTAAAAGTGGTTTAGAATATACTTAAATCTTACAGCTCAGTTTGTAGAGCATTGAATTAACGTAGCAAAGGTCATAGGTTCAACCTCCAGGGAACGTGCATACTTGTAAAGTAAATTATAAATAAAATGCACTGTAAGTCGTTTTGGACAAAAGCGTCTGCCAAATATGTAAATGTTAATGTACTTATTACATCCAGAGGACTAATTTACTGCTTGGCATTTCTCAGCTTAGAAGACTTAATGGAGTTCTGATTAGGTTTCATTGATAATGTTGCGGGTGGTTGCCAGGGTGTTGCTATGCAGTAGCCTTTAAGTGCTGTGATGTTACTAGGGTATTCTGAAATCTCATTTGTGGATGAAGGAAATCTCATTAGTGATTATATTTATCTTGTGGGAGAGTTTTAACCACTGTACCACATCATCCATACTAATTTACTGTATATGTCGACTGATAATTACTAAACATTTACACTTGAGGCATCTCTCATAGCATTGATGAAATCTGTCTTCTCTGATACAGTCTGCCACGTTGTGTGTGTTTGGCTTAAACATTAGCATTAGGAAACTCTTACCCAATGAATATTAGTTGTAGCATAAGGAAAAGCTTGCTCAAACCAGTACTGCTCATACTAGGACCATAACATCAAGCTTGTGCCTTTATATCCAGAAATCTCTCTATATTTTTGTCTGTATATTATTTATCTCTCCGTAGTTTAAACATCCATTGGATACTTGGAACCGCTGTGTGTTTCATTTGTGTTTAATGACCAGGCATGCTTTTCCAAGCGAAATGGCCTCTGTGGAAGCACAATATTAAACTGAAGGACTATTTTGTGAGCTTGAAAACACAAATACACAGACTCGAGGAGGACAGCTTACTCTCAGTGCCTGAATGCTCAATAGGACCCAAATAGGTGTCTTTTCAAATGCCTGCAACCGCTGTGATTCAGAGCTCATGAATTAAGATAATATGAAGTTTTTACTGGTTTTTTATCCAGGCACTGAATGAGCAGACACCATCTTCCTGAAGATTAGAATTAGCGCCAGGATTGAATCATTTCTGAAACTGAATTGCCACAAAAAGTGCATGAATACAGACAATATATTATGCATGCATATAAATATTTTTTTCTTGTTTTAACTCTAAACTGCTCATTTAAATATTTAACAGAAATCCATCTTATCTACTCATCACCTGACAGAGACATTTGCATAATCGATGCCTGAATTTCTCGCTTGAACATATTTGGATGTCACGTGTTGCGACAGCAAAGCGAAGTCCAACGCTTTATTACTCGATTCTGGAGGTTCCCGTGTGGTTCTGTGTAATTGCAGAGGAAATGGCATGTGTCTGATGAGAATTAGTCATTGGGTTCATTTGGAAAAGCAAAAATGGGAACATTAATAGATAAATTAATCGGAAACAGCCATTTGTCAGAGTGAAAGGCTTAAACACGGACTCTTTGTGCGAGCGCAAAGTGACATGTGTGAAAAACACAGAGTGTGTGAATAAGAATCATGGCTGTGGGTTTTGAGTGTTAGAGGTTGTATTGGAAAAGCAGTGGTCAGCCATGCTTGACGTAGGAAGATATGACCGCTCTGCGGTGTTGGGGGGACTGCTGAGAGCATCTATCTTCTGACAGCACACAGCTAAAGCCAGAGGAAGATTTATGCGCTCTCCCTCCGGACTAATAAATCTCATCCGAAAGTTTGAATATTCTGAAATTACCGCTGAATTATAAAAAATAACTTGACCTATCTGTCTAGTCTTGTGGAGCTCTGTGTGTGGGTGTTGCTGGCCTGTTGCGTGTATGTGACTGTTCAGTGTGCATGCATACATCAGTTATAGTGCCCAAAAATTATTGGACAAGCGGGGTTGTTTTAAACATATGCATTTTCTGCATATAAATATTGTTTGCATTTACACATTTTGAAGATGCTTTCATTCAACATGCAATGCTTTAAAGGAGCAATGTGGACATTTTAGCGGTGAGGTTGTCAATTGCCCTCCCTTTTGAAACACCACAGCTGCTCTCACAGGACAAACATGTTGTCGCGTTTTTGCTTCTTTGCTGAAGGAGATAACGTATTTACAAGACGCACTCTCTAGAGCAGTTTGTCCATTTAGGGCTCCTGTAGAAACAACATGACGGATTCCATGCAAGGGGACCCGCGGTGTAGATAGAAATAGCTCATTCTAAGGTAATAAAAACATAACGCTTCATTATGTAAGGTCTTTAATACACATCTGAAGACATAGTTATGTATGTAATATTGCATTTCTGTCAATAGATTTAACAAAAAAATGTAACACTGGACCTTTAAAGAGATTGCATCTCTGATTCAAATGTATGGCCTTTGTGCTACACAACGATCCATCGGTACAGCAACAATATTGTATTTACAAGATGCCAGCTTGCTAAGCACTTTTCAGTAGGAACTAGTGGATTTAATTTATGTGAAAACTACATTTGACAAAGTTTGTAGATTTTGCGTTTTTGTGCAGCATTGGATCCGTGAAAGAAATGGTTAGTTTAGTTTGAGGTATACTTACTTAGTATTTATTACTTTTAGATGGGTGGAAATTGTTACCAAATTAACTTGCACACATTTTCACATTTTGTATGTTGAATAACTGTATGTTTTGTAGAGTGTTGTTATTGTGTGTAACTATTTTGAATATTTTTATTTTTTTGTACTATGGTGTACTAGTGTTCAGATTTTCCCTTAAACACATGGACAAACATGTTTTGTTTTGGTATGTTTGTGGTGCTTACCATAGACTTCTGTTGTTTCTATATTGACCTAATTG
This sequence comes from Triplophysa rosa, assembly GCF_024868665.1. Classification (NCBI taxonomy): domain Eukaryota; kingdom Metazoa; phylum Chordata; class Actinopteri; order Cypriniformes; family Nemacheilidae; genus Triplophysa; species Triplophysa rosa. The sequence goes on from NC_079894.1 coordinate 22,711,220, forward strand.
TATTTTCTATCCACTATACTAATCACAAAATACCACAAAAGCACGCACATCAACTTAAAATGGGTGCTCGACCAAAACAAATCATGTCGAAAATAGATGACAAGTCGGCACACCAAAGCCCATTCTGATGAAGAACCTGTGTACTCGAAACGTTACACTTTTGGTACTTTTGGAGCTTTGGTACACCTACTTTTCATATATTTTTTCTATCAGCTACTACTAACCGTGCCCCTAACCCTCATAGAAACCTTTCTGCATTTTTACATTTTCAAATTTACATAATTTACTATGAATGTATTCAATTTTCTTGTAAGCTGAGCTAGGGTTTACTTTTTACATTTTGGTCCCAGCAAGGATAGACAAAAAGACTACACACACACACATGCACATCATACAAAGATCAAACTGTCATTGACTTCAAATTGAACTACTTTTTATACAGCTAGTCAAAAGAGCAGAATTCCACACCGAATGTCATTTAATGTAGTCATGGCAATTTCAGATGATTTTATCGTCACATAAAGACACGCACACGCACACGCACACACACACACACACACACACACACACGCGCGCGCGCGCACACGCACACACACACACACACACACACACACACGAGTGACAGATTTACGAGCTTTGAGACATCAGGTAATGTTATTTAAAACCTTTCTCTCCTCATGCTGCAGACACATCCTTTATTGCTTTGGAAAATAAGCTATCACAAAAAAACATATTCACCTTCTGGTGTGATCCACCCTTTAAAATGTGATTTATGTTTTTTTAGTATCATTCAAAGCTTTCAGAAAGCAACTGCCCGTAAGAAACAGATGGTCCTTTTATTTAATGAGATTTGCAACTTGGCAGGTTTCAGAAAACATCTAAATTTCCTGCAAGCGAGGTTCCCTCATTTCGATTATGACTGTCCTGTATTCTATTTATACACACGCTGTCTGATGGTCATAAATTATATGATGAGTAGGCATTAATGAAGGTCTTCAGGAAACACTTTTTTCCTGAATGAAAGATGCCTCTTCACGTCCGGGTGGTCACGACATAAAAAATTTCATATACAAACACTACTAAGAAGCGTATTATTGCAGATGACAGTAGAAAAGCTTTCCTCTGTCTGCCATGTAAAGTTAAAGCTGCTTCTGGTTTGAAGGCTTCACTGAGTCCCTTCATACGTATTGGCAAATCAATAATCCTGACAGGTAGAATTTGTCCGGCTTTGAAATACAGCTCAGAGCTGTCCACAGCACTGCCGTTCCTAGGCGGTGGGATTATGACCTCTGAACATTTCATGATAGGTGCTGAATGTCTTTCTACTTTACGACCGCTCTCAAGACTTGACGTTTACCACCACACACTAAGAAACAGACGACGGGCCTTTAAAATAAAACAAACAGGCCACACAAGCAAACAAGAAGCAAATGCATCTGATATCTCCGACAACAAATGCTATTCTACTGTATATCTGTACTACATAGTGTGAGATGAGGATTACTAATATTAATATTACACCAAAGATGTCCAGATGGCCTTTTAAAAGGAAACATAATTCAGGTTGATTTTATTAAGTATATTAAAGTTCAAGTATATTTTAAATAGGAAGTATAGTAATATAAATATACTTCCCTTTCTGTCGGTCTCTCGATGTTGTGTCGAACCGACAGATTGGGGTTTGCTCTTGAGAACCTATCATCTTCTGACTAGTTTAGAAAAGGCCAATGAAAATTGGCGAATGAAATTTGCATGCTGGACTCCTCCCCGGATGTCCGGGTATAAAAGGAAGCCGGTGTGCTCATTCATTCACCTTTTGTTCTTCGGAGCCTTCACTCTGATTGACTTCGAGACTTCATCTCTACACCGAATTACTGCTGGAATCTTATGACGTGATGCAGCGGACTGTCCTCTCCTGCAGCTGACTGTCCTTTCCTGCAGCGACTTCCGCTGGGTGTCTCGGCAGTGCCAGAAGTGTTAGAGTTTTTTTTTTCTCTAAAAGAGCAAATTTCTCCATCGTGGCATGTCCCGCTGTTCTCATGGGTGCAACACACTCATCGAGGAGGGGGACGGACACGATGTCTGCTTCCAGTATGCTGGGGCAGACGTTGTGGATACGTCCTGCCCACACTGCGGGCTGTTGACGATTCAGACGTTGCGTCACAGGTGGCTGCGTTCCCACGGGACTCAGCCACCACCTCGTCTGCTCCCCATTCCGTGACGTCAGGACTACGGCCCTGCCATCCGCTACGGCAAGCAGCGAGGGTGATATGAGGATCACTGTGAGTGTTAATCCGCCAGCCACTGGCTCACGGACCGTTCGCATCTCGTCTCGCTCGTCTGACCTTTCCCCAGGAGATGGTCCCACCATCTTGTTCCTCAACCACGTATTCGGAAATGGTGCGTGATAATGACGAGATGTCCCTTGCAGCATCGGGGGGTTACGTACTGCCATCCGACTCTGGCAATTACTCGGAGCTCCCTCCCTCGGGGGGACGAGCCCAGGAAGAAGCGGACGTCGAAATGTCAGCCATGCTTTCCCGGGCCGCCGTGAGCGTTGGGTTGCAGTGCCCGCACTGCTTCTCCTGGTGCTCGCGGCTGGATCCATGGTGCCTCGGGCTTGAGCCCGAGGTCCTAACCGCGCCCACCCCTGTGCTGTGTTTACCGGAAGTGCATGAAGAACTTAGTAAGACCTGGAACGGTGCCTCTCCGGCATGTTCACGTCTAACAAGTTCTGTGGGGGTGAGGCAGCTAGAGGATACGTCGATGTCCCCCAGGTGGAGCGTGCCGCCGTGGTACACTCGTGCCCGCAGGCGGCGGCCACCTGGGGGGCTCGACCTAGACTCCCGTCCAAAGCATGTAGGGTCTCCGCATCTTTCGTGTCGAGAGCTTGCATTTCTGCGGGCCAAGCGGCCTCCTCTCCACGCTATGGCTCCTGCCAGGCCAAAGCGTTGTGAGAGCTCCATGAGGGTAAGTCCAACCCAGCGCTTATGCAGGAACTCCGCGCCGCCACCGACCTCGCTCTATGGGCAACCAAGGTGACCGCGCGGGCCCTGGGTCGGGCGACGTCCACAATTGTGGTCCATGAGAAACTCCTCTGGCCGAACCTTGCATAGATGAGTAACACCGAGAATGTCCGCTTTCTCTAAGCACCCATCTTGCAAGGGGGGCTGTTTGGTGATTCTGTCGACCCACAGTTCTCGACAGTAAAGAAGCAGACAGAGGATATCAAGAATATCCTCCGGCGCCGCGACTCGGCCACCTCGGCCGTCGAGTCCTGTGCACCATCTGCTTCCCAGCAGCCCTGGTCCTCTTTGACACCCCCCACTCAGGCGGCCCTCCGAAAGAGACATCGAGGAGGAGACCATCGCCCCATCAGCAGCCGCGGCAAAAGCAGCGGCCCTCATGGGAAGACACCGGGGAGATCGAGAATACCATCAGTCCCAACCCCAGCCACTCCATGCTGGGTGGTCGATCCGGGACGGTTCCTGCCCTGCCCCCAACGCCCACTCTCTTAAGAGTTCTCTCTCTCTGGGTGTATATCACAGCCGCTCTCACGACGGTGTTCGGCAACTCGACGTTGCGTCACGGTGAGACCCAATGTCGAGGATAATCAGTAGCCCTCAGCACTCTCAGTCTACAGTGCGTTGTGCTACATCATTGCCAGGCAGTTAAGTCAGCAGAGCCGATCTCCTCCCCGGGGGCTTCCCCACGGCAAGGAATCCGCACTGCCAGCCATCGAACCACCCCCTGGGAGGTCGATGAAGCAGATCGTACCCCTAGCCCTGGTCTCGGTCCCTGGGAGCCTGTCTAGAGCCCCCAAACCGTCACGGTGGCTACGGGATACGATCCGTCTCGGCTACACGATACAACTTACCAGACACCCACTCAAGTTCGGGACATCCTCTTACCTCAGTCAGAGGCAAGGATGCTCCCTTGCTTCGGGCCAGGGTCGCCACCCCTCTGGCAAGTGATCGTGCTCGTCCCTCTGGCTGATATGTTCAACGGGTTCTGCAGCCCGTACTTCATCATCACCAAAAAAGGGGGTTGCTAGATCTGCGTACCCTGAACAGGCACCTACTCAAGCTGCCGTTCAGGATGCTCACGCAGAAGCGCATCCTGGCATCTACCAGATGTCAAGATTGGTTCAAGGCAATCGACCTGAAGGACGCTTACTGTCATGTCTCGTTTTCGGGCAGGCATATCAGTATCAGTTTCGGGCGGGCATATCTTTCCCCACGAGTCTTCACGAAGATCGTGGAAGCCGCCCTCACTCCCCTCGGGGAGAGAGGTGTGCTGGTACTAATTATCTCGATGACTGGCTCATCTGGGCACACTCGCGAGATCTGTTGTGTACCCACATGGACCTAGTCTCCGGCACCTAGATCGGTTGGGACCACAGGTCAATCGAGAAAGAGCAAGCTCTCCCCTGTGCAGAGCATCCTCTTTCTCGGTAGGGAACTCGACTCTGTCTCGATGACAGCGTGACTGACTCAGAGCACGCTCAGTCAGTGTTGAACTGCCTGAAACACTTCAGGCAGTCAGCGGTCCCCCTGAAACTTTCAGAGGCTCCTTGGCACATGGCATCCTCGGTGGGGGTGGTCCCCCTCGGGTCGATGCAAATGCGTCCGCTCCAACACTGGCTACAGATACGGGTTTCCTGGAGAGCGTGGCACACCGGCAGCAGACGTATGGTCATCACGCCTTTCTGCCGATGCACCCCTGGTCTTCAATGACCTTCTTGCGGACAGGGTCCCCCTAGGGCAGGGGCAAGGCACGTCGTGGTGACGACGGTTGCCTCCCTGCAGGGTTGGGGTGCCGTGTGCAACGGGCATGCCGTGTCGGGGCGGTCGACGGGCCCCCGCCTGCGTTGGCATATCAACTGCCTAGAGTTGTTGGCTGTGCTACTTGCACTGAAGAGGTGGCAACCTCTCGTGCAGGGCAAGCACGTGCATGGCGTCATTAATCGTCAGGGTTGCATTCGCTCACGGCAGCTAACACGACTCACCCGACTCCTCCTCCTTTGGAGTCAGCAGGTGATCCACTCCATGCGAGCCACACACATCCCAGGCGACCTGAACCAGACAGCCGACGCGCTCTCTCTTCAGTCGACGCCTCGCAGAGAGTGGCGACTCCATCCCCGCGCAGTCCAGCTCATATGGGAGCAGTTCGGCCAGGTGCAGGTGGACCTGTTGCCTCCCTGGACTCCTCCCATTTCTGCTTTGGTACTCCCTGACCGAGGGACCCCTCGGCACGGATACCCTAGCGCACAGCTGGCCGCAGGGTAAGCGGAAGTACGCCTTCCCCCCAGTGAGCCTCATTGCACAGGTCTTGTGCAAGGCCAGGGAAGAGGAGCATCAAGTGGTGCTAGTTACGCCCTATTGGCCTAACCGGACTTGGTTCTCGGAGCTAAGGCTCTTGACAACAACTCCCCCTGGCCGCTCCCCCTGGTGAAGGACCTGCTTTCCTAGGGGAAGGGGCATGTTACGGCATCCCAGGCAGACCCCTGGAACCTCCATGTCTGGACGGGACGAGGATATCCTGAGTGGCCCACCCCCTGCGGTGGTTGGGACATCACTCAGGCTAGGGCCTCGGCCACTAGGCTGCTATACGCCCATAAGTGGTACTTCTTCTCGTCCTGGTGCTCTTCTCGGAGAGAAGACCCGCGGAGTTGCTCGATCAGGAACGGGCTGTCCCTTCCTCAAGAGAGACTGGAGAGTAACCTCTCCCCCCTCCACACTGGGAGTGTATGTAGCCGCTACTGCCGTTCATCACGACCCAGTTGCTGGGAAGCCTCTGGGACAGCACGACCTGGTCATTAGGTTCCTAAGGGGCGAGAGAAGGCTATCGCCTCGTCTGCGCTCCCTACCCTCTTACGACCTAGGCAACGGGCCTCAAGAGGCCCCCCCTTCGAGCCCCTAGGAGCTTACGCTCTTTCTCATCTCACAATAAAGACGGCTCTCCTGATGGCGCTCACCTCCAAGAGGGTAGCGGACCTACAAGCACCCTCCATGTCCACAGATTGCCTAGAACTCGGGCCCGGTAATTCTCACGTTATCCTGAGACCCCGGCCTGGCTACGTGCCCAAAGTTCCCACCACTCCCCCTAGAGACCAGGTGGTGAACCTTGCAGCGCGTTTCTGTATTTGTTTGTGTTGCGAGAATTTGCAGCGCGTTTCTGTATTTGTTTGTGTTGCGAGAATTTGCAGCGCGTTTCTGTATTTGTTTGTGTTGTGAGAATTTGCAGGGCATGTGTTGCCAAACTAATGAAGATGCTTTCTGAATTTACTGGTGTTTTTTTCGGTTTGCATGTGTTTTTTTCATTTGCAGCGCGGTGACACCTACTGGCTTCCGTAGATTCTTAATGTGTATTCATACTCAGATGAATACCTGGCAACTCCAGGACCGGCCCTTTCTCAAAATAGTGGGCAACGAGTGTCTGACAGGCAGGCTACAGTACAGGGAGGGACACGGGAGCTCAGCTCAACCAAAGAGGAAAATATTGCGGTGGTATTAGACAATGAACCCAAATTATGCTTTTACCAATGTTTCGTAAGGTGCATGTCACGTTGCACAATGAAAGAAATCACTCATGAGTTTACAACAGTTAATTCTTCCGGCTGCCAAATATCACATTTGAGCAGCTATACACAGTCTAGAACAACTAAAACATTGACATGCTTGTACACATTATACATATGCAATAAATTTAACCATGCTTATTCCTTAAGCAAGTTTTTGCATGTCTTATGAAGAGAAAACACGTTTCTCGTCCATTTCCGTGCGTGGCCTCGAGCACACATGTGATCTTTTTTAAAGGGACACTCCACCCAAAAATGAAAATTCTGTTATGGATTACTCACCCTCTAGTTGTTCCAAACCTGTATAAATTTCTTTGTTCGGTTGAACACAAAGATATTTGGTAGAATGTTAGCAACTGAAAATTCTTTGGCATCATTGACTACCATAGCAGAAAAAATATAATGGTAGTCAAAGGTGACCCAGAATTGTTTGCTTACCTAAACCCCTCAAAACATATTTTGAGTTCATCAGAACAAAAAAATATATATACAATACCTAGGAAACCATTCAGATAAGTAAATATAGCAATAAAAACGTCTTTTGGCAGTTGTTAACTTTGATTTGACTCCTGAAAATAATTGGGCTAGTTTTCATTCCTTTTGGGCGGGTTTTGATGGGTCATTGGGCTGCTTTCAGGAAGCTAGTTAGCAAGATCCCCGTGACCAACAGCAATGACAATGTATGCTAACGTTTACATGATGACTAGCTAGAATTCTATATAATAGTCTAGTTCAGGGACTATTCTGTATTTAAATACCTTTGAAAAAAATATATTGTATTTTGTATTTAAATGTGTCTAATCTTAGTATTTTTGTATTTTCAAACTGAAATACTTTTTGCCAATCAACCTCCTTATTAGACTGCATGGATGGACAGTGTTTCAAATAAATCCATTTGAAATATAAAATATTATTATTTTGTAATAGTATGTTGTATTTAAATGCATTTAATCTAGTTTTTTTGTATTTATTTGTGTATAGCCTAGTTAATTCAAGAAATCAGCAGTGTAAAGAGGTGATAATACAAAAATTCAAAGACTTATTTTAGAATGTTAAGTTCTACTTCTGTAGTTATTTTGGTGGAAGGAACTCAAAAGTAATACAGGAGTCATGTAACGTATTACAATTCTGAGACAGTAATATTGCAAGGTAAATTATTACTTTTAAATAACATTAACAAGTAATCTGTAATGTATTACAGCTTGGAAGTTACTTGCACAACACTGCTGATTGGATATTGACAGCACCAGCGAAGGTCATAGTTTCCATGACTAATTATGCTAACGTTATATTGGTTTGTTCCTCATAAAAAAGCTATCGAATGACATAAGAAAGACCTGGAATATAGTGCATGAAAACGTTTACGTGGTTGCATAATAGTTAATCACTTTAGAAGCTTTATGAGTAGGGATGTAACGATTCACCGTGAGCCGGTTGAAAATCGGTTATAATGAGTGACGATTCAAATCGGTTGAGGCTTGAACTGAATCGCAATACATTTTTTGAACAGCAGGGGCCGCTATTTTCACTGCAAACCTAAACGTGGATGCTGATATTTCTTAAATGCAAAAAAATCCAAGAAAAGCACAGACAGTATTAGTTTGTTTATATTAAAGAGACTTTTTCTATTATTAATTTGTTATAAAATCGCAGTTTACTTTTGTTATTTGAAATAAAACATTATTTTATTATGCAAAGAAACGTGAAGCATTTAAGAAATAATGCAAGGGAAGTTGTTCATTTCTAATTTGTTTCAACTCATTTTTTAAAAATAAATCGTGAGTAAATCGTGAATAAATCGCATCGTGAGATCAGAATCGTGAATCGCATCGCATCGTGAGCTGAGTGAATCGTTACATCCCTATTTATGAGTAACACCTAACGCACAGGATCGGATTTGGATCGGTCCGTCAGTTCGATACCGGATCCAGCAAAAAAGTCTGTATCGATCCCGATTCAAAATATTGGATCGGCGCCTCCCTACTTTCCATAGTAGAAATAAAAAAATACTCATTTTGAAGTGAACTACTCCTTTAACATTTTCTATATACAGAGCACAAATGCGTTGCACTTTCCTGTCATTTTGATTGACAGGATATATCAGTCTTGGGGCCAGTTGCATAAACATATAGCCCCTAAGTTGAGACTGTGTCTTACCAACTAGCCTCTCTGGCTATAACTAAACTATCGGCCGATAGCCGAAAATATAAAATAAATGCTTTTATCAACAGATACCGATTACTGACCTATAAATCGGTGAATCTCTATTGAGAATACATTTGATAGGTATTTTTGTAATCTTTTGATAGAGATAAAGTATAATTAAGTACAAGGAATTTTAAGTAGCCTATTTTTCCAAGAGGTACATAAAAAGTAAACAAAGTATACTTTTTTATTTATAGTTTAAAATAAGTATACCAATAGCACACTAGAATAAACTTTGGAGTTTTGAAGAATGCATCTATGGATGTGGTTTTAGGCTACTCACAATGTCCTTGAACTGTGGGAAAGGAGGATTCTGTGATAGTTCTGTCATTTTTTTTGTTTCAGAAAAAGCATGACAATTGCAAGGTTGCAACGGTTTTTGATGTGTACTTAAAAGTTAAATGTGCAGTGGTCTTTTTTAATACCACATATAAAATGCCTTTACTGCCTGACAGATGTCACCGAAATGGGTGTTCTGAGAAATCACACCTGTCTCTGTGACAGCACTAAAAATGGCTATGGCATTGCTATGAATCACATTTTAAGGAGTGTACCTTCTTTTCTACACACCTATTCATCTGCAACAAAGCACAAACTTGTTGCTTTAGTATGCAAATTGAGACACAGACATTTTATTTTCTTACATTTAGTCATTTAGCAGACGCTTTTTTCCAAAGCGACTTACAAATGAAGTAAACAATGGAAGCAATTGGAACAACATAAGGACAACAAAAAGCATGAGTGCAATAGAGCTGGTCTCATATAGGCTACCACAGTATACAAAGCTAAACATTTTTTTTAACTAACTAAACATTTCTGAATAAAAAGAGAGTATGCAAAACATTAGTGTGAATGATAGTTCATTTCTTCATTTAACAAGCACAAAATGAGCATGTGCGGTCAGAGAAGAATAAAGTTGCAGAAATGCTGGGTAATGCTGGGTAACCGTCTGCGATGGTTGTGCGAAGGCTGCGGAGATTAAGCACTTTGTGATGAACTGCTTGGACCTGCGCCGTCGTAATCATGCCCATGCATGAGTTCCTGCATAATTGATTTTAGTCACATTTTATTTTAAGGTCCAGTTCTCGGTTTTAGTAAACTATTAACTATGACTTTTGCTTAGTTAACTCTTAATTTGTTGCTTATTAAGAGTTAAGGTCTTTGCACATACAGTCCAAAATTTTCGTATGCGTTTTTTTGTATTTGGCTCTCGTTTGTACGGTGTCTCTGAATTGTTATAAAAGGCCACTCAAAATGCTTGCTACGATGCGAAAACGCAGAAAATTGAACCCGGTCCAAAATTTTTTATGACGGACGAAAATATCGGAGGCAGTGTGTAAATGTGATTGACACAACGTGAGGTCATATTTATTTTTTAATGTGCGGAAATTTCGGAGGCAAATTTCGGACTCAATGTGCAATGGGCTTTAATAAGGTAGTTGTTAGTTTTAGGTATTGGGTAGGATTAGGGATGTAGAATATGGTCATGTGCTTTATAAATGCTTATAAACAGCTAATATACTAATAATACGCATGCTAATAAGCAACTAGTTAATAGTGAGAATTGGTCCTTATACTAAAGTGTTACCTTGATTTTTAATCCCTTAATCAAAAGTAAATCGCATGAGGCAAACACGCTGGAGCCCCGCCGCAATCCAGGCAAGCGTGAGAGAGAAAGAGATGTGTGAAATTGAAAGAAATGCCTAAAGAATATAATCAGTTGATTAAATGTGATTGGTGGAGAGCATGCCAGTCATAAATGGGTGGGACATAATTGCATGCACACTTGACACACACATTACTTACTCTTTCTTTCTTTCTTTCTTTCTTTCTTTCTTTCTTTCTTTCTTTCTTTCTTTCTTTCTTTCTTTCTTTCTTTCTTTCCACCAGCCTGCATGTGTTTGCATATCATTAAACAAGATTAAAGGCAGATGAATTTAATAAATCAAAGAGACTACAACATGTTAATGAGGTTGAAACTGCAGTATTAAATATCTGGCCACATGAGGAAAGTCTGCACTTCTCAAAATAATCCTCAATTAGTCCTTCTGGCTGTAGGCTAGATTAGATCTGGTAAATATTGGCAGAAAATTACTCTGCGTGTACAGTGCGAAGTCATTTGGCACATAAACCCTCTGCTGTTTTGTTAGGATTGGCTACACGATTGCATTCTTCAGAAGTTTCCAGGGGTTTTGTATCTGGTGCCGGAAGGGCAGGCTTGTTTTTACTTTTGTGTTAAAGCACAGCTAAAGGCCAGGTTGAATGCTTTAGATTAAGTCAACAGAAGTTTGCATTGATGCGGGTGCACTCCACTCAGCACAACTGACAATTCTCGCAAGCCGCAGCCACACGGGTCCACCTTTTGTTATGCATGCACACAGTGAAACACGGTTTTCTTCTGTAAAGTGCTGGAAAATGCTTCGCTATTCTGTAGTGAAAGAGCTCTTGAATGCACAAGCCTCTCGACTGAAGCTTTTATCTTATACCCCCATCGGCATAGACAACAGAACTAATTCTGGCCAGCCAGGCAGCAACTTTACCATGGAAATGAGGCATTATTGATTTTAATATAATGACCTCTCGGGACATTTCATTAGCATCTCGGCTGTTCTCCTTCTGTTGTGCTCAAACGGCCTCGATGAGCCCTAACAGCTGAAACTCAAGGACGTTTCTGAGCGGGCTGAGGGTTTTATTGCATCCACTGAAAATGGATATTTAACAAATCGTTGAACACAATTTTATGTGGCCGTAGGCTGTGGCAAATAGGAGCAACGAAACTCATAACACTCATGGCCACATATGGGCTGCAAATATATTTTACACATAAAATCACAAGCAACGTGCTCTCATTTGCAGGCTAAAGAGTTTTTTCATTTGTCAGTTCCAGTGATGTTTATTTTTTAACATGTTAAAACATAAATTGATGTTTAGATTTTTTCTTTTGTAGACATACAGTGCACCAGTAGAAAGCCAGCTATTTCCAATACAAGTCATGGTTTCATCAGCATCAATTAGTAATGCAGAGTGCTAGCAACGCAGGTCATGGGTTTGAATCTAGCAAACACATAAACTTATTAAAAAATGTCGTTTTGTATTAAATTTGGATAAAAGTGTCAGCCAAATGCATTCTCAATATGAACCTCATAAAATGTGTAACATTTCCTTACACAAACCTTAAAGGGATAGTTCACCCAAAAATCATTTAATCACCCTCTTGTCATTTCAAACTTGTTTGGCTTTCTTTCTTCTGCAGATCGCAAAAGAAGATATTTTGAAGAATGCTGGTAACCAAAAAATTGTGATTCCCATACACACCTGTAGTACTGTCATGATTCTGCCGCATCTTGTTATGTTTCTGTTGGTCTAGTGGCGGGATCATGACAGAGCCCCATGTTTTATGTGGAGAGAGGCATTCTGGCCCTGTTGGCCTTCCATATGCTCTCTCGGTCTCGTCTCTGTTCCCGCCCTTTCGTCTCTTCATTAGGGCTGCAACAACTAATCGATAAAATCGATAATAATCGATAATGAAATTCGTTGTCAACTAATTTCATTATCGATTAGTTGGTCTGTGACGTTACTTGCGAGCTGCGCAGTTATAAATCAAGCGCATCTTCTTCCCTTTTAAAATTACCGTTTTAGATGTGTCTCTCCGTGCAGCATGAGCTGCGCAGTTTTAAAGTCAGACGTGTCTCTCCGTGGATCTTCGTGCAGCGTGAGGTGCGCAGTTTTAAAGTCAGATGTGGTTCTCCGTGGATGCATCTCTTCGTGCAGCTCGAGGTGCGCAGTTTTAAAGTCAGATGTGTTTCTCCGTGGATGCGTCTCTTCGTGCAGCGCGAGATGCACCGTTTAAAAGTCACACGTGTAGGGTTGGGAATCGAAAATCAATTCCAATTTGGAATCGGAATCGAAAGGCTAGGAATCGGATCGGAATCGAAAGGAATAGGAATCAAATACTTGAGATTAAAATTTGAATTCCTCTTATCAATTCCTGTGTGCATATTTTCAGAAAAGTACATGCGTTCTTGATCTGCTGATATCTCAATAAAAGCCCTTATGAAAATTATCGATTTTTTTTACTATAGTAAGCATAGTTTAGCTATAGAATTTGCATTAAAGCACAGGAATCACAAATTAACCATAGTTGCATTATAGTAACTGCAATTTAACCATGATGTAGTTCAACTATGATAATACAAATTGTAATAAATCAGAAAAGGTGTGTTTCTATTTATATCACAAAACGGTGCTCATAAATATATAAATATATTTTGCAAACAAGTCAATAAGCAGGCTAAATGACCATACAGGTTGATATCTAAATGTTTTACTTCAACTGTGGAATCGAAACTGGGAATCGATAAGAATCGAAATCGATAAGCAGAATCAGAATTGGAATCGGATCGATAAAATTGAACGATTCCACCCTAACACGTGTCTCTCCTTGCTGCGCGAAGGTGCGCAGTTTTAAAGTCACACGTGTCTCTCAGTGCAGCGCGAGCGTGCGCAGTTTTAAAGTCACACGTGTCTCTCCGTGCAGCGCGAGGTGCGCAGTTTTAAAGTCACACGTGTCTCTCCGTGCTGCGCGAGGTAGCAGTTTTAAAGTCACACGTGTCTCAGTTTTAAAGTCACACGTGTCTCTCCGTGCAGCGCGAGGTGCGCAGTTTTAAAGTCACACGTGTCTCTCCGTGCTGCGCGAGGTACGCAGTTTTAAAGTCACACGTGTCTCTCCGTGGATGCGTCTCTCCGTGCAGCACAAGTTGTGCTGTTTTAAAGTCAGACGTGTCTCTCCGTGCATGCGTCTCTCCGTGCAGCGCGAGGTGCGCAGCGCAGTTTTAAAGTCAGACGTGTTTTGCATGCATCTCTTCAAGCTGCGCAGTTTTAAAGTTTAAAGGGGAGAGGTGTTTTAAATGACAAAATTAAAGTTTATATTAGTAAAACCCAATTTGTGGCGTTTGCACTTTGCAAAGTACATAATAGGCTAAATACCCTGATTTGGTGGTTTTTTAGTTCAGAGGTGGGTAACGAAGTACATTTACTTGAGAACTGTACTTAAGTACACTTTTTGAGTATTTGTACTTAAGTATTACTTTTTCTGTTTACTTTTTACTGTACTTCACTACATTTGAATGACAAATGTCTCACTTTTCATGGCACAAAAAAATGATTTTCTTGGCCGACCGTCCCCTCGCTCCCACGTTTGGGAGTGACTATTGTCAGTTGCTTCTAATATGACACACCTGAATCAACTCACCAGGTGTGTTAATTATGGAGATATTCACAACATTTTGGGAGAAGGCTAATGAGTTCAGTTGTGTATACTTTTCCCATATCTGATTTACTTATTGTAAGCAAAAGATGTAATTACATTTTATCTGATTAATCGAAAAAATAATCGCCCAACCAATCGATTATCAAAATAATCGTTAGTTGCAGCCCTACTCTTCATTATTGAATATTAATTAGTTCATGCCCCGTACCTCTTGATTTGTTCCCTTTATAAGGCCCCTGTGTTTTCTGTCCTGTGCTGGTTCATTGTCATTTGTCTGGTGAGTTCCTGTTCTGTGTTTAGTCTAGTCTAGTTTATTGTAGTCCTTGTTAAATATTATCTCCAGTCTGGTCAGTGTACTTAGTCTTAGTCCTGTCTTGTCGTGTTATCCCCTTGTTTTATTATGTTACCCCCTCGTGGGTTTTTGTTTTGAATTATTTATTAAAAGTCTGTGTTAACCCCTTTACTCGCTGTCTGCGCCTGGGTTCTCCGTTCCGTGTATCTCTGTATCTCACCCGCCGTGACAAGTACTGACACTGTTGGACTTTTGAGGCAGTCCTGCATGTTCAAAAATTTGCACAGAGACGTTCTCCAAAATCGATTAGAAGTTTATTATCAGATGTAAAAAGGAGTAACAAAGCTTTGGGTTGTCAGACGATCTCCTCACTCCACCACAAGCCAACAACCCAGATTATTTAAAAAAACACACATATTTATTCAGTATTTGACGTCGCTCTCATCTTCTGACTCCTCCTCTCTTCGTTAGTTCCTGCAAAACAACATCTTTTTGCAACGCATCTTTTGCACCCTGCGGTCAGTTGCTAGTTTTAGGAAGTGTTCCCTAGAGACAGTTTCATGTAGCAAGACAACATATCAAAATACTTTCAGTAAAAAACTCAATCCTCTAATACTTTAATTATGCAGCGTTGTTTCTTAATCCTATGATTCAATAAAACACATCAAAACTCATGATTATACTTAAAACATATGCAGTGGATTAATTCATAACATTTCTTTTCTGTGTGACTCTTTAGCAGTTATTTTGCCCCCCCATCAGAACTAAATGTTCTGTCAGTTTAACCCACATCCTGTTTTTTATTAATGCAGCTCTGTGTGAGTTCCTCATAGCACAGCAGTATTTTTCCATTAGAGCAAGCAAGCAAACACAGTTTATAAACTCATAATACCTCTACATCCCGGTTATATGATGTTATTCAATAAAACATGAAAGGAAACTTATCAATTATCCCTCAACACCAAACCAATGCAAGTCAATGGGTAGCACCGTTGTTCGGTTACTAACATTCTTGTGTTATTCTTTTTCTTATATTTGTTATTCTAGTAAATCTATCGTGTTTAAAGATGGGATAACACAGGCAGTTTCTGCCAATATCATATTAATCTTGAGTACCTACTGTATACCATAGTATTGCATACGTCGTATCTTCAAAGAGTATTTAGTTTGATCAAATTTATAAAAAAAGAGTAACAGCTGTACGATTATTTATGTAGCGCCCTACTCCCTTAAGGTAAATTGGAATGGGCCCTGAGTTCTTTAAGTTTTAGATCTCTATACAATCTTATAGCTATTATGGTCTTTGTATTAACAAACCTTCTTGTTCTGGGATACCCTCAAGTACAGCAACTGCTAAGTTACAAGTAAAACCACATGCAATAGTAAATTCAAACAGGATTTAATAAACAATGTATAAAATAAATAATAAAGCGTAAAAATGATAATACACTACTACTTGAAATACTTGGTTTTGGATTAAATAAGTAAGTAACACTAGACTTCTTATCAAACCCTCTCAAACAATATTATTTCAGCACAAACCTTGTAGTCAGTGAATCTCAAACAATACTACAGAAGTGCACACCCCACCTTTAACTGTTAGTAGGCTGTGAAATAAAACAGTTACCATTTACAGCATCTCAACAATATTCAAACACCCAGTAATAACAGATATACCCACGTCTCTTCTTTCAAATTCAAGCTCAAAGTTCATGTAAATGTCTCAGGAGTCGATCAATGTTCAAAAATGCAAACGAAAAAGAACGTAAACGTTGCAGGCCTGATACGACGCTGGCGTGCGGTGAGGCACAAACAACGTGCCGCTTCACTCAATGAGCAACATAAACAAGATGGTGGTTACCTTTGCAGATGAACGTTCAGGTCGTACACTTAACCACGTCTCCGCAGAACGAGAGCAACCCGTTCAATAAATCCAACAGCGGTTCAGCGCACAGGTCCCCGAAGACAGAGGAACCCCTGAGAATCTCCGGTATCTCAGGGTTCTATCTGGATACTTATCTCCGCAGAACGTCCGGTAAGAGACTCGACACACTTTTGTTTTTCACTGCAGCGAACTCGAATGTCTCTCACGTCCTTCTCAGCTCCGTTTCGTAAAAAGCAGAGGCAATTACAAATTACGTTAAGATCAACACTAGAAATTGCTATCTCCTACTTCTTACTTAATAGTTATACCAACTTTTAAGTAGTTATCTTGTCCACAACCGTAAGATTGGCACTATTTCATTACATTACCGCTTCTCTCTCTTCCCAGCTAGCTCTCGTCCCGCCCTCCGAACAGTTCAACCAATCCTAACCTTCAACAGCAGGTACGTAAATTAAAGCAACAGTACAATGTCTTCATAAACTTACACTTAATACATTTCCTCAAAGGAACATATACATATTTAAACCCAGGAAACAAACAATATACATTGAAAATAAAAGGAAAATAAATGATTGTTTGTTTAACACCCCACTGTATAAGAAGTATAGCCACACTCAGGACTACATTTACAGAAAAAGACGGGCTGCTGGAGGCAGGCAGACGGAAGGAACTACAGCCGAGCATACAACTCATTATCGCTTTAATCCCTTTGTGTATTTTACATTATGCACTTACGCGCGATTGCCAACAAAACACAGACATATGACTTAGTTTGACTTACCGTGTGCAGTTCATGTCCGGCATCTTTTAGCACTGGGACGGCCCCATCTATCATTTTCAAACGATCTCCAAATCCAGCGCTATATCCACCATTTTTACAACATCCATCACTGAAATGCAGTGAACAAACAAACATACCTCAACTATCGCAAGAGTAATGAGCTGCAGCTGCAGGCCCACAGTGCAGCCAATCTTGACGCAGCGCAGCCAATCTTGATAAGCAGGTCTTCCTATCACTCGTCGGTTGGCGCGTGGGCGGCCTATTTCTTTCACCTTACCGTGGGCGTGCTTTTCAGCGAGAATTTCCCAATAAAAGGAATAGGATCCCTGTTACGAAACAGGGATCCAGACTTATAAAAAAACTTTACGAAACAAGTTTCAGTGCTGGGGGAGTGTATCAAGCACAGAAATACTCCGTCATACATCCAACTCGTTTTTTAACAAGTTGACCATGTTTCGCATGAGGAGCCAGCACTTTCAACAGTGTAAAGAAGTCAGAATGCATGACATAGCATGTTATCCCACCTTTTTTACTGAAAAGCAAGACAAATGATAATTTGAAAGCATTACAAGCCGCAAAAATATTAATTCATTAAAGATATGGCTTTACAGGTTCAATACTAAACATAGAATTTAGTGCATTTGAAAAATTACAGTATGTGAATGCTTGTCGAAGACGGTGAAGCTTGAGTTCACCGGCAAAGGCCAAAGCTGCCAGGCTACACGTCACTCTCTCTGTCTGCGGAAGATAAATGGGTCTTGCTTCAGAACACTGCACGAGAGAGAAAGACAGAACAAGCGCGAGAGAGAGAGAGGAAGAGAGCAGGGTAGAAAAGAAGAGGGTCAGGAAGAGAAAGACAGCGAGCGAGATAGAGATAGAGACACCTTCCAGGTGCGAGTGCTTGACTCTTTGACTGATGAGGGAGAGAGGTGGCTAATTGCCTGGTAGAGGAAAGAATGAAAATGGATTTATTCTAATAAGTTGCCTTGGAAACCGAGACCCATCACTTCAAAGAGACTGTGCACCTGTGTGTGTGTTTGGCTTGTTTGATTGATTGTTTAGCGCTGTTAGAGACCTTGATTCTTGTCTAATCAAACAGGTAAAGGGAGAAGACTGACCCTATTTTTGCTACTTGTTTTTTTGTGTGTTCTGAATTAGTTTTATTTACTTATTTAATGTATATAAAGGATATTATTCATCTGTAAAGATATGTTGTAGATGTAAATACCAAGTCAACACTTGAAAAATGAGATGCTTGGTCTGAATAATAAAGACAAAATAGCCAATAAGAGCCCAGAATAGATGGGAGGCCCTCAGTACTGCGTGAGACCTCAAGAAATTGTTTGATAAAATTTGGTCTGATAAAAAATACATTTTCACAACATTATTGAAACCTTTGAAGTTGCTAAAATGCTCATTCACTTTGAATTTTCTTTAGTCACCTCATAATTCCCATAAATTATGTTTGCGTTATTCTATAGTTAAAATTATATTTTATCGTAAATCTTTTTTGTTTTATCTTTTTATTCTTAATTTAGTGTGAACAGTGTAGTGTGTTATACAGTATTAGTAAACTTAATTGTGAAAAGCACTATATAAATAAAATAAAATTGAATTGAATATATTTTATACAAAATATCTAAAATAATAAAAAATGAGTAAGTGACCTAAACTTTGGACCAGTAGTACTAGTGCATATATTGTGTATATGCACTTAATTGCTTAAGATTTTTTATATTATTTTTTCCTTCTCATGCTGTTTGTGCATTTGAGAGGCAGATAATGCATGTGGACATTTATCCTGAGGTTTTAAATGTGGATTAGCCCGTCAACAGCTCTAAATTGTTTGTTTTATTTCAGATGTATTTACGGAGAGATCTCAAACTCAGCAAACAAATCATTTCAGTGAGATGCAGCCGTGAGCCCTTATTATTGAATGTAATCCTCACACAAACCATAATCCAAAACTCCAATTTACACAATTAGTTTCTTTACATTTTATGACTATTATTCAGTTTGACTAATTAAACGACTTATTACATTAACAGTATATTAGGAAATTATATGTCATTTTGTTATGTAATATGTAATGTTATATGTTATGTTATGTAATTTTAAGAATCAGTACTATTCTGAATGGTGAAAAGGGATCAGAGAAACATTGTTTAGCGACACGAAAATCAATTTCTGTGCTCATACCGTTATCAGTGTATACCTAAAGTTTTTTTAAACCCACATTTCATCTATTTCATTTGTACCTGAAGAATAAGGCCACATTTTACGTGACACTTTTACCCATGGGTTGTGTTTGATTGTGTTTATCAGAGCAGCTTTAGTGAAGCAGGGCTGTGGATTTGTCTTTTATTATGTGAATATTTGATGGTAATGTGTTGTGAGGACTCAGCTGTTGATTTTGTTATTTGTTTTAGATCAGTGGGTCGGGAAGATGGGAAATGTGTTTGCACTGCACTTTGACTTTCAGTGATGGATGTGCAGTGCAGGAGGATTAATTATAAACAAATGAAAAAAAGGACCTCACCTTTAATTATCATTTTAAATGCTTGCTGCTGTTTGTCAAAGTGGCGGCTATAGCTGCAGTTAGGTTCATGAGGACATCATACAAAAATGCCCAATCCACCGCTTAGCTGGAGAAACTCAATTGACTTAAAAAAAGGGACAAAGATCTCTTGTTATTGCTCAAGAAAACAAATAACACAGAAAAGAGAAAAAAATAGAGTTTCCAGAGTTACTGTAAGAGTTTTACAGATAAGGAAAAATATGTCATTAAGACCAAACCTTACAGTCTCTTTCTTGTATTCAGTTATAGGATGATGTTGTCTCTGATATTCCTTAGGACTATTTATAAAACGTATCATTTAAGTTATCATTGTCAACCTTGGTGTAAACAAGCCGTTAAAAATAAATGTTTTGTTGCTTTTTTGCTATATCTAAAATTCACAGTAATAATAATAATAATTTGTTACATTTATATAGTGCTTTTCTGGACACTCAAAGCGCTTTACATGGAAGGGGGAATCTCATCAACCACCACCAATGTGCAGCATCCACCTGGATGATGCGACGGCAGCCATATTGCTCCAGAACGCCCACCACACACCAGCTTATTGGTGGAGAGGAGACAGAGTTACGAAGCCAATTAGTACATATGCGGGATGATTAGGAGGCCATGATCAGTGGCGGAGCCAGACAATTTCCATAGGGGTGGCCAGACTGAGACCATAGCTCACACAGGGGTAGCACAGAAACTGATATCATCTTTTTTTTCCCTATGTGGCAAGTCACTGTGGATCTAGTAGTGTTTCTTAGTCACTTACTCATTTACTTAAACAGGCAGTGATTGCCATGTAGAATTACATCATGAAGATCCACATAAGCTTTTTAATGTATTACTAAACTGATTTAAAAAAAAGATCTGAAACAGTGTGGTATTGCAGAAGGTGGTGTCTTTTTAATTGGTGATAAAGCTCACACCATAATGACAATTTACACGACAAGAATATAGCCTACCAGAATGCACTTTTATCAAACAAACATTACAATATCAGAGAAAAAAACAAAATACTGTAACCTTAACATTATGGGCAAGCATTTCAAAAATATTCCTTTGCAATACTTTGCATATTATCATTTGGCTGCCAACTGCCAACAAAACATTTTAATTCCCTTTCAAGGATATGACACAGACAGACCACCACCATTAAGCTAAATCAGCACTGAAAGTTGACTTTACTTTTAATGGCCTTCTACAACGCTCTTTTAAATGACACTGACACAGTGAAACTGTTTATAGCTTGTGACTTTCATACTGCTAAGTTAACAGCCTATATTAATTTTGCAAACTTTACCATGTCTGTTTCAACTTCAGCACGCCAGCCATAATATACATAAATTAATACAAGAAACATTTCAAACATAGTGAATAAACTTAATTCTTCTTGTTAACTTACCTGTGACCTCTTCTCTCGCGGTGGGAAACAGACAGTCCTCCTACTGCACGCGCAAAGTCCGTTGGAGCACACGCGAACAACAACACTACTTCTTCTTCTTCTGTAATTGTGTTGGTGGTTGAAATTCAAGTTGAGTGTATTACCGCCACCTTCCGTTTGGGTGGAGAAGTACTTGTTTGAGGTGCGCTGTTGAAATGCGTCCATATGGGAACAACTGTGTACAGAAATGGTTCCACAAAAAAGTTGCCGGCAAAGCGGTGGGGGGGCGGGGGGTGGCCAAATATTAATTTATGGTGGCCTAGGCCACCATTGGCCACCCCCTGGCTCCGCCCCTGGCCATGATGTATAGAGGCGAATGAGCGAATTGGCCAGGATGCCGGGTTTACACCCCTACTCTTATTTGAAGAACATCCTGGGATTTTTAATGGCCACAGAGAGTCAGGACCTTGGTTTAACGTCTCATCCGAAGGACTGTAGGACCTTTAAGGTTCTTCTTGAGCTATATAGGTCTTTGAAAATGTTGTATTGTTACTATATAGGTCCTTTCTGATTGGTTCTATGTATAGTTCTTTAAAGGGTTATATAATTCACCCCAAAAAAAGTTCATTTGGAGCTTTATTTTTTTACAATCTCACAATCAGATGTACACTCTTAAAAATAAAGGTTCTTCACAGCGATGCGCTAAAATAAAAAAAATTGACTGGTTCCACAAAGAACCAGTCAAAGGTTCTTTAAAGATCCATCTCTTTCTTACTTTTTTATAATCTGAAGAACCTTTTTTCAGATGTTAAATGTTCTTTATGAAACCAAAAGGTTCTTCTACAGCCTCAAAGAACCATTTGAAGCATCTTTTTTCAAGAGTGTATCATTGTAAAAATTGTCAAGCTGTATTCTCTGTCTCTTAGATTCTTCAGCTCATCTCACTCCGTCTGTCCCGCATGCTGAAGTCATGACCTCTGTTCCACCCAAAAGCCCTGTGTCAAAGCTGCCGATCGTGAGGAGGAAACACAGCATCGACAAGAGTAACTCCACGTGCGTTCGGACCACACCGTTTGAGCAATCAAATCCTTCCTTTTATAATGGAGCTGTCGAGCCAATCAGTTCCAGTACACAGTAAGAGAGATGTGGTGATTGCAGATGGTCTTTAGATGAGGCTAACCACAGAAGGGGAGAGAGATGAGTAAACGAGAAAAAAAGAGGGTGAAAGAAGGATGAGATCAGTCAACAGAGAGACGAGTGACAGAACGATATCAGTCACAGCAACGACCTGTATCTGAAGAAGCTCTCTGTCATACACGGCAGAAAGCATCAGCTGAAGAGCTTGAGAGGATTAGAACGAGTGTAATGGCAGTCATCAGAGGAGAAAAACGAGATGGACAGCAAAAGAAAGCGAGAAAGATTTGCTGTGCTACAAAACTTAGTGAGCTGCCTTGCTTCCTGCTGACTACAAACTGGACAGCTGTTCCTAAACTTTTAAAATGAGCCAAAGTCAGATTTTTTTTATAGTAGTGCAAAATCTGTTGAAATATTTTGGTTTACGATGAACAGACTTTTTCTTTTTAGCTTTGTGTTATCAGAAACTACAGAAAAACATAAGGGGATACAGAGATGAGCACACAATGCAGGTCAAATTCAAACCTTCATCTCCCATATGAGCACTAATTTTAGATTTCCTCATAGCTTAATGCAATCAAAAAGGGACAGACAACGTCTAGAAAAAAATGAACAAATTTCTTGACAAATACAGCCTTAAGCATTTATGTAGAAATGCCATACAGATGTTTACTTAAAATGGCTGAGCCTCTTGTTTTGTGTGGAGAGAAACATATTATTGTCACGACATAATGTGCGTGTTTGTTCTGAATATTTTTTAGTTACATTTTCTGTAAATAAATGCAAATAGAAACTATATTTTTATTTGAAATTTGCGGAAAATATTGTACTGTAGTAGTTCACAGAATGAAACACGTACATGTCCAGTTTCACATTTATCTTACCTGAGGAGATAAATGTTCATGTTATCTAAACCCACAGAGCTCCATTGCCAAGAGTATGTAGTCTTCACCATCTCAAACATTGCGTGTGCGTCCACACGTGCGTGTGTAGAGAATCAGCAGCCCGCAAGAGGACAGGATACAATAACAGTCGGTAAAACTTGTTGTTAATGATTGTAAAGCTTTCACAAACTTCTTTCATTTGTATGTTTAAGCAAGCAAAGGTTGCCAGAGGCTGTTTTAGATGAGTTGCCAGAGGATGTTTTATGTGCAGATGCACCTGTGTGTATAATAAGCAGAATGCGCGCGTTGTGCACCTGCCTATAACGCGCTCTTTAAATAACGAAAAACATATTGCGCCATTGACTTTAGACTTTAGACCAGGTTTGAGTTGATCTATGGTGCAATATATTTTCAGTTCCTCAAAACAACAATGTGCCTGAACACACCTCTTTTTTAGACCAGCACGACCAAATGAACGCAAATGCATTTGCTATTTAAATAACGCGGCGCAGGATATGAAAATTAGATTTTCGTCGAGCTGAAAATAGCAAAAACACCTGCGCCGCGCCTTGCGCCGCATTGCGCCGGGTGTACGATAGGGCCCTTAGTGTTTAATGTTAATTTATCTTTAAGATTTAGATTATTTTTGATTTTTGTGTTTATCATTGTTGAGAAGACCGTTGCTTTTGCTTAGGCTGTGGGAGGTTACATCTTTAAACTTGAATTTCTATTAAGCTCTGATAACTTAATATCTTAAATATTTTTATAAGATAAATGAAAAATGTATGTCAGATTAGCTAAATATATTTAAGTATAGAACTGTAGGTCAAAATAAGACACTTTACATATATAAAAATCATGTTTGTTTTACGAACATAAAGTGGGTAACATAAATGATGCAGAGTAAACATAACCTTAATATGTGCAACCAATGTACAGATTTTTTTCAGTATCCACAAGTTTCCTACGCCTCATGGTGCTTTGCGCAAAAGATGGGAGAACCTTTAGGTTCAATGCAAACAAACACGTTTCTACCTTATTTCAAGTCATTCGTTTATAGCAGAATGTGACTTTACACACTGACAGCACTTATAACGTGCATAATGTCCACTGCTTTAATGGGATGATGATTTTAATACTTGACGACGGATTTAGCAACTTTATTGATTCAGTTGTTGTGACCGTAAACCAATGAGCAATTTGAAAACCATGTAGGGTTTTCATTATCTTTACATGATGTCGATTGTGTGCTATTTAAAGATGTGGTAAATCATATATTTTTTGTGTTTAAAAGCGAAGTGCAAAGGGTTGCACGGGCCGCATGCACATATCATAAAGCTGTTTTGAATTTTTGAATTCAATTTGAATTTGAATTTCCTTTTGAATGCAGTTTACTGTCTTGCGTTTTTATTGAAGACCAAACAGTGTTTTGATGATTACATGAATGATGATTATATGTTTTTTTATGATTACATGAAATCTATTTAAACTCCCTTTTAAAAATGCTAACTCTCTTTTTAAATTATGAGCACATTCAGTCTGAGTGATGTTTAATGTTTCTTATCTATTTGCTTGAGATAAGAGGTCCACATTTTAAAGTTTGTCTTTTAAACATTTCACAGTCCCACACAGGAACAGTCTGTCTAAACTTTAGATCTGTGTGTGAAGCACTCTTATTTCAAAGTGCAGATGCATGTTGCTCATCAGTTTCAATTTTTTTTATAGATTCCCACATGAAACCAACAGTATTACAATTCAAAATATGAATCACAGTATCATTTTCTGTCATCAGAATAAGTTATGTAACATTGCAATTAGTGCAATACACTACTTATGCCTCTTCACCGGAGGTTTTACCCACTTTCATTTTTACAGTCGAGAAACTTGTGGATACTGTAAGTGCAGAATGAACTTTTAGTACTCTGCATAGATCATAAACTACTGAAATCACTTGAGGAAGGAAAACATTGTTGTGCTTTTTATTAAAACAAAAACACCACATTCACGTCCACGTTTATAGAGCAGTATGGTGGCTACATTGACCCCTGATTCATCAGCCAATGCAGCATTTACAGTATGTCCACGTTATGTACAAAAAAGGTATTCAGTGTATTTTACTCCTTTTTACTTGCACCACTTGACATTTCACATCAGATTTGAAAGCTGGTTAACCCCTTTAATCAGCTGTTATGTTTTGCTGCAAGCAGATGTCAATATCATTAGATCCTTATTATCAATAGATTAGTAGAGTGAAATTATCATTAGATTCAGTCTTGAGAAATGTTTGGGAAAAGTTGGCACTGCATATTAACCTCCTCAGAGTGATTAACTAAACGAGTCAGATGTGGATTTCTGTACAAATCAAAAACTTTGTTTTGTTGATCAGTTGCTTGATAAATCCATCCTTAAGTAAATGACAAATGAAGAGCCAGTTCGCTCTAAATGTCTGTGTGCAGATTCTCAACTGGACCAGCAGGCAGAAGGTAATGAGATTCAGCGCCGTATATGTTAAACAGACATATCTTTTCTTTAATTATGCAGAACACTCTTCATTACTGCCCTTCCTCTGAGACCCGTGGTCTTTTCCTGAGGAGAATGTTCAGAATCCCGGGAGCATATTCAGTCTCTTTGCCAAACATTTTGTGCTTTAAGAAACGTGTTCGCCGTGAAACTTTATACAGCTGCAAACTTTATTAGTCTTACTCAAAGCCTTCAGGATAAAGTCTTGTCGCCCAAGCATTTATTGGACGACATTAATCATCTGATCATCTGATCTAATGTGTCATTTCACTAATTCCTCGTTTAGTGCTTGCTGCTCTTGGTGGGTTTGGTGCTCGGCCAGAATCTGTGAAATGCTCTCTGTTGAGCTGTGAAACCAGGTGATGTAGATGATGTTATGTTCTACTATACATAAAATGAGCCGTTGGTTGCAATTTGCAACCTCAAAGCTAGATGCCACTAAATTTCATACTGGACCTTTAAATGTTGTCTTTTGTGCAAATGGAAAAAAAAACTAACCCTTTCTTTCTCTCAACAGGTATTGGTCTAGCTTTTTTTGAAACTAGTAACTTTGTATTGGCACCTATTGCAACCTATTGCATTATTGCTCCTGTATGACATATCGCTTATTGCTCCTTAAACTCTTTGTAAGTCGCTTTGGATAAAATCGTCTGCTAAATGACTAAATGTAAATGTAAATGTGCAGGGTTCTTTTGGGGTTAGGAAGAGGTTTCAGTGGGGAAACATCGATATGTAAAAGATAAAGTAAATGAATACATTTAGTAGCAAACAATTCACACAAATAATATTTGTAAATAAAATCACTGAATAGCAATACATGTTTCAGAAAGAACGGAATGTTTCAGAATGTCATACAGAATGAAGTACCTCTGCAGTGACATGACAAATAGGAATAAAGTGTTCGACAGTAGACAGTTTTGTTGATTATTCAAGGAGGGATACAGTTTTATGGGATCTACTTTTGACGGCTGAGTTGTTGTTTTGAACACTTTGTTGTGAGGACATTTTGCAACTCCCCTGACCAATGTTAGCAAGTTTCCAAAAAACAACAACAGGTTTAATAGGTTGATTTGTAGTCCATTTTCCCAGTTATGATCAGCATTTTCTATGGTGTATTGAAGTGTGTGGAATAAAGATAAATTGGGTGTTCGATCTAGCAACAGACAGTGATTATATTTCATTCGTAAACTATGAATGTAGCAACAGGCTTAAATTATTGACAGCACAAACAACCGGTTGTTTATAAAATATGGCTTAATTGAGCTGCCTTGTGTTCGTAAATCATTTTACAAAATTCAGTTTGGCATTTCAGATCTATCAGTGCCATTTTTTTCTGTTTTACGCACTCCAGCTGGATTTTACAGTTATGACATTCTAAAGTGATTTTTGAATCGTACAATCCAAAACACACAGAAAAGAAATGCATCACATTTCCTTTGAACTAGCAACTACTGGTTGATTTTAGGGGATTTTTGTATAAAGATAGATTTGCTCTCTTTCTAAATGCATTTGTTTTACTCCTGAAATGTCTTCCACATAACTGCTCTCTCTCTCTCTCTTCACATGCACTCAATCCCACTCTAGACCGTCTCGCCATCCCCTGATTGTTTCCCATATTGCTGTTGTCATAATGGCCCATTCTCCCCTTCTATCCAATCGTATCTCCCACTCGCACTTCCACAAGCAGCTGTCTAAACCGGCCCGATACGAGGAGAGACAAAACTAGAGAGACATCTGCTCCCCTCACCGACATTTATAATCCAGTGCATTCAAATGTTTGACTTCCTGTTCAATTTCGCTCAAGGTGCTAACCGTGGCCTCGTGCAGTACATTATTCTGGCCGGTGAGGGAAGGGCGCTAGGAGCAGGGTCGTGAGCGACATCCTGCTGAATCAATGTGCTCATGTTCACCTCTGAATGCTCGCAGAAAGAGCATACGATTTTTTTCTTATAATCAAAATAATCTGTAGCCAGACAAAGACGTACAGGAAACTTAATCAAGGTCAGCAATTGGTCAGTTTGGATGATGGGTATTTTTACATCGCTTAGCAACCAGCGGCATAGCAACAGCATGAGTACTGCATGCGTGAGTAGCGTCTAATTCCCAAGATTCCGTTCAGCAGCGCTAAAAGCAAAAATTCACTTCAACAGATCATAGAGTCCTTTCTGTTCAGTTTCAGATGCATTGGCCTGTGCTGCATTATTTTCACACAGTAAAAGAACACAAAGCAAGATAGACGTTAGATAGTGCGTTTATGTGTGCATGTGTGCAAGATGTAATTTGTTCTGAGTAGCAGGCTGCAGTCCAGACTGAATGTTAAATGGCGACTCATTGGGGCTGAGTCACGGCGAGATTACATAAAGATGTCACAGTGATTTTACCTCATTCCACTCTTACAAATGTCTCTCAGCCACGTTTCACAGATTAAATTTGTTATTTCGGAAGACTAATTTCCTCACAGAACACAAATAGATCCATGACCTTTAAAGCGGGCAGATAGTGTGCCTCGAATCACAAATCTCCTTTTTTAATGCATTTATTTACTTGTTTGTTTTCAGCAAACACTTAATTTTAGTGTTGGTTTACTTGGTCATCCATGCGTGTCTCTGAGGCTTGAATCAGACCCTTATCTGCTTGACACACATTGTAATGCTGACGACAAGGTTATATCACACACACACTTTCGTGTGTGAAGGACGTGAAAATCCACTGCCTGATGAAGTGAGACCAAATCAATAGGCGCCATATGAAGAGATGGTACATAGACACATGTTCATCCGGAGACTTTCTCATTCCTTCATTAACAAGACCTCCCGCTCTCTGCCTCCCCTCCAACACTGTTGCTTTGAAAGGCATCTCACGGCAGGCAATTTGCCTTCCATATTTTACCTCGCTGATGCTTCTAATGAAATGTGGTCTATTGTGGCAGGAGAGAGGGAGAGAGTACACGATAGTTTTAACAATCAGACTGTGTTGTTTTTTTATCATTGATGACCTCAGCGCTCTCTGTGAAGAGAACATGCACGAGGATTTAACACCTGACAGCTTTCATGTGCATTTGTATTAGCAATTATTCATCTGGTAGAGGTGTCACATTGATTTGCAGGTAAAATGTAGAGTGCATTGATGTGACGGTTACATTTACAGGAAGAAAAAGAGCTAACATGAACACAGACCATTAGATTTGTTTAGCAGCATGTTTAAGGGAAGGATTCATCTGAGAATGGAAAAGCTTTATGTATTTACAGTTTTAACTATTTTAAGGAGACAAAAAAAAAACAGATTTTAAACGGGACCAGATTTAAATAGGCATGAATTAAAATGGCATAAAGGTCATTAGGTAAAACAAAAAAGGACACAAAGGTGAAGCAATAATTGACATATGGTATTGTAATGTCAATTATTTAAGCAAAATTTGAGATAAATGTTTTTTTGGGTTAACTAAAAACCTAACCCTAACTGTACTTTTAATTCTCTCACTGTGGATCATGGAAAGGTTTCCTCAAAAGGTTTGTTTTTGCATTCTTTAGGCTTGGAAAAAGTGTTTTTATTGCAAACTACATTTAAGTAAAGTCATTTTTGACATGCGAACATGCACTGTAACAAAATCTCAACTCATATTTTTAACGTCCTTTTTTGTTTGTTTATTTTTTTAGTTGTACTGACTCCCAAGAGTTGAGATACAGTACAGTAACTTTTATCATTTTGTCAAATCGAATATATTGTACAAATCAATTGGATTAATAAAGTAAATTAAGTTTAGTTAACAACAATAAAAAATAACGGTATCCAACCGTTTTTTAAATATAATGATCTTATTCTATTCTATTGCTAAAACACATACCCTTTGCCTCTCTTGTTTACATACTTATCTTTACAATTGTTGAAGTGAAATTACATAAAATGAAATGAAATGGCATTTCCCATGAAATCGCTCAACTTTATAGTAATAAGCTTACCTTTCTGAAGGTTAGAAGATATATTTTTATCAGATTTGTTTATTTTTATTCTTTTGCAGATTGCTGCTTTAAATCCAGCTCATTGCACACTTGGTGTTTGAAAACAAATGTATATAAATGCACAGATTCCATTATATTCTGCAGCCCCCCTCTCTCTCTCTCTCTTTACACTTTCATACCACCCACACAAGTTCACTTTTGTTCCATCCCTCCGTCTTTCTCTCTATCACCCCACATTTCTCCTTTCACTCTCCTCTGCGGCAAACAATCGGAGGCAGCCACTGTGCTCGGCTCTGACTGATAGCATTCCTGTCAGGATATGTGAAACACTGATTCGTGCTGGCAGGCATGTCATTGGGTTTGTGGACCGAGCTGAGGCCGGAACACTCACCTACGCTGCAAGATCAGTCCATGCGATTGGACACGGTCCGGTATGAGGTCGGCACTCCATATGTATTCATTTTCCTGTGCTTATAATGTGTTTTTCTGGTCTCTCCTTGGGGACTCTCTGGTCAATCAACCGCCACAGAGACCAAGAGATTGAGGATGCACTATTCACTCTTTGAATAAGAATTACGTCATCTTCTGTAATCTTTCTGTTTACCAAGCTGCAATTGTGAATCATGAATAAATAAAATTGCCGTAGTACTTTTCAAAGAGGATCCTCATTTACTGCTTGGACGGCTGCAGGCAGTAATTTTCCATTTCTAACATCATAATCATAAACCAGCCAGAAATGAGATGGAAATCAAAATTTGGGCATGGGTGTGAAATAGCAGTAATGCAAAGTTATTTATATAATAACTTTGGTAAATAAGAATGATGTTACATTAGACTTTCATTCTCATCTGAGAGAGCCATCAGTGTGAGAAGACAATAATAACATTCAGAGTCTGCGTTGAATAAATTAAGATGCATCAATATAGTCGAGCAAAATGAACGCTACTTAAATTATTAATTGATCACTTTAAAACTCCAGTGAGTAATAAAGCAGAAAGAAATAAAATCAAGACGAATGTGAAAAGATTTATTGTCTGTTGGATGTTAAAAATCCCTTACAAAAAATAACTTTATTCAAGTGTGCTATTAGTATACTTCTTTTAAATAATAATAATAATAATTCATAATATGAATAATAATGATAATGATAGTAATAATAATAATAATTTGTAATATTAATATCAATACTACTACTACTACTATTATTATTAATAATAATAATGTTATTATTGCTATTGCTATTATTATGGTTGCTATTGTTGCTATTTTTATAATAAAGCATTATACAAATAATACAATTACAAAGTATACTTTCAGTTTAAAATAAATTAAGTATGCTTCTTTTAAATAATAACATTATCAACAACAACAATAATAATAATTATAATTATTATTAGTAGTAGTGGTAGTAGTAGTATTTAATGATGATAATAAATATACTTTCAGTTTATGTACGTCTCAAAAATATACAAAAAATTACAATGAGGTATTCTTTACTGACAAAAAAGCTATGCTTTAACATTTTTGGGTCTCTTCGTATGCTATATTGTTATTGGCTAGCTGTGAATATACACAGTAAAAGAGATATAATCGGATTGGTCGACTGTATCAATGCTGTAAAATTACTGTATTTAAAAGCATGCCGTAGTGCTATGGCTCTGTGAATGTACGCAGTAAAAATAGAGACTGCCTGTAAATGTATTCTTTACACTCTCTGGAGTTTGTAAACGTTTGCTGCGACACTAATTACCATCTGTTAACATATGGTATAAGTCTGCGTGCTGTCTGGGGAAGCAAGCGACATCCGATTGGCTGCATGTACCGTAGATGTGTAGCGTAGCCTGCAGAAGTATGCCGTAACTCTTTGGGCTCTGAGCTGGCAATCAACCCAGGGTAAGCGATGTTTATGTGAACACAGTTGAGCCATTACAGTCTCTCTGCCCCGCTATGAAACGAGCTCAGTGTGAAAGTGAAGTTCACGCAGTAACACTTGCTCAGTAAAGGCCATTTACCATAATGAACCTGGAATAGCTGAAAGAACCCCACCGCAGCGCAAGAATTAAATGTCAAGTTTGGTCTGAGAAAATAGAGCGGAATTGTCCAAGAGGCATTCACCTCCGAAATGAGCTAATTTAACACTGAAAGGCGTCCTCCGCGCGTGGAAATAAAATCATCCGAATGCTCCGGCTCTGAGACGAGGGTGGGTGGGGATGGAATATAGATAGAAAACCGTATGCTTTGCCTCTCAGATTCAGCCTCTATATGAAGCTAATTAACAGTCCTTGTAAAATGACCTATGAACTCAGCTGTGTGCTTCAGGGCTGCACGGGCAGGAAGCTCACTGGTATCCGTGATGAGAATGTGCACGTGAGGTGGCAAGAGGGTGGGTTGCGTGTAGGGAATGATGCCGGGTGGTGCGGGGTGTGTGAAGATTGCCTGGATCTTGTTCTAATAGAAGGATTATCCAGAGAGAGGTCGAGCTAATACTGTTGTTGAAATGAAGGATCGAGAGGTAAGGAGTGTGTGCCTCATCAGACTAACAAGCAATCCAGTGTTCATTAAGTCTGCGGCAGACCTGAGATCAGTGTCTTGTTAGCAAGAGCAGAGTGGGATTAGTTGAGCCTAGACACTGGGGATGGAGAAGACAACTGCAGCCTGATTACCTCATTTAGATACTCTGGCACTGTGGTCACAAGAGTAAGGGAATGAGAGAGAGACATCAACCAATCATCAAACTTACCAGAGGCACCTATCTAGAACACTGAACAGGTTGAAATGCTTATAGATCCCTACTGTAAAAGAGAGCTGTTTGACAATGCTGTAAAGCAAGAGTTAGACAGGCCAAAGAGAGAAAGAGGAAAATAAAGGAAAGACAAAATAGAACAAACAGACTGACAGAAAGAGTTTATCTATAATTTACAGATCCTGATGCTAACAGAGGTGGACAATAGTGAAGTAATTTTACCCCTCAAGTACATTTTCAAGTATTGTACTTTCTCAGACTGTTTTTAATTTGAAAAAGTACATTATAAAGAATGCATGTAATGTCATACTTTTCAGTATGTCAGTATGTATTTTTTACACTTAATACAGTATTAAGTACATAAGTATATTAAAAATCTAGTGCTTTTTTGCTTGTTCTTAAGTATTTATACTCAAAAATGTTACTGAAGTAAATAGATTTTTTTATGCACTTAAGTATTAAATGTACAGAACATTTTTTGAACATATTTATGAAATGTGGAGTAACAAGTATGATATATGCTATAGAATGTAGTGAAGAAAAAAGTTTCAAAGTAAAAAATGTTCTGATAATACACCATTTTTAATAATACAATTGACTGAATTATGTATTTGCTTCACATATCTGCTTGTTACATCACTCCAAACACATCACACCAAATTTACTCTTAAACTAATTCATTATTCATTCTGGAAATATTATCACTTCAATCTTGCAACGACTTGACTCTCAAAATAATACGACTTAAATTTAGTAATGCTGCAACTTTATTCTTGAAATTTTGACTTTATTCTCAAAATATTATTACTTTAATCTCATAATGATATGACTTTATTCTCTTAATCCTATTTATTTTTGCACTTACACAAGCAGAGTAAAAATACTTCCCTACTGTCCACCTCTGGATGCTAACCATATATGTTTATCCATTGATGGCCATTTAAAGTCATTATTTTAATGAAACCTTGTTTAAACAACATATTGTGTAAATCATACAAAGTTTTGATTATTGATATTGATTGATAAATCATTCACCAATGATTCACCAATCATTTCACCAATGTTGGCTGTTGAAAGGGTGTGAAATGGAAGATGAAATATAAACAGAGAGTTGTTTTTGCTTCTGTCCATTTATATCCCTACGTCCTTTCTCAGCATTGTAATGATTTAGGCATTCCAGAACAAATAACATTTTGAAAAATGTCCCCTCTCTCTCTGTCTCACTCTTGACAGATTAACCCTGGTTTGTGACTGCACATCCTGTATCAAAAATTCCGCATGGCCTAATAAACCGGCCCCGGCTGTTTCGGGCTCCTCCTGAGGCCAGGGACTAGTTTGTGTCGGCAAGCGCTTGAGGACGGATGGCGTGATGGATGGGATGGAGCCTGAGCAGACCCAAATTATTTATCGATTACATATTACAGATCTGGTGTGAGAAGGCAGAGAACCTTATAACAGAGTCTATAAAGATAACCATGCAGACAGAACATCCACAGCGACCTGATTTCAGCACCTGCATATACAGTAGTTTATGCATGAAGGTATGAACAGATAAAGTCTCTTGTGGAAGCTCAAGTTTCCAAATGACTGATTTAACTGTTTCTAGGAGTGTGGACGATTTCTGTGTGTCTTTGACAGCTTTTATTTAGAATCACTTTTATTGTTGTTCATACATGCAAATCGTCTTGGTTACGGATGTAACCTCGGTTCCCTGATGGAGGGAACGAGACGTTGTGTCGAACAGACAGAATGGGGTTTGTCTTGAGAACCTATCATCTTCTGAGTATTTAGAAAAGGCCAATGAAAATTGGCAAATGAAATTTGCATGCCGGGCTCCTCCCCGGATGTCCGGGTATAAGAGACAACAGACACCGAAACAGACAAAGAGCTGCTCAGAGCTTCTGGGCTCTGCGTGCGGTCCAAGTAGAGGCGCCGTGCGCGTACTGGACACAACACGGATAGGTATATATATATATATATATATACATATATATACATACATATATGTATACATACATATATACATACATACATGTATACATACATACATATATACATACATACATATATATATATATACATACATATATACATATACATACATATGCATACATACATACATACATACATACATACATATATACACATATACTGTATATATACAAGTACATATACACATATATACATATATATATATACATGTATATATGTGTATATACACACATATACATATATATATATATAT